>NC_141548.1:25520000-25673750 GCF_021556685.1 Rattus norvegicus | reverse complement strand
GTGACGCCAACCCATCCTCTGGAGACAGCTGTTGAGTTGGGGTTGCCTCTGGCTCATTCAGACTTCAGGCTGCCAGTACAGGCGACTTAAAGGGATGACTAAATGGCCAGTGGATGAACTTGGTGGAGGTGGGGACTCCCTCACGTCCTCTACAGTTCACCCTGCCTAAGAGCTCCCCATAAAGAAGGCCTCATATCTGCGGCACGTGCACAGAACCGTACTCCGGAAGCAGAATTCTGCTTGAATGTTTTTAACTAAGTAATCGCCCCTCTAGCCAGTTAAGAACCTAACTTTGTAATCTTTTAAAAAATAAACTCAGTATTTAGTATCGATTGAGATATACTCTGTAAAGGACGGTGTAACATGTTTTCTCAGGGGCCCGCTCCTCTTTAACTCTGTCACTGGGTTTGTGAGGATGTATCTCATATGACTGAAAACACATCTCTGTCTTCTCTGCGTTGCTCGTATCTCAAGGGACCGTGGCTGGTCACCTCTCCTGAGACAAAGGCACAGCTCTCCAACAGCCTTTGGGGTGCTTTGCAAGGACTTGGCAAAGGGGTCTCTGGCCCTTTCAGGGGTCACCAACTTCGAAAATGTCCCCCAATGAACAAGAACACAGAGTGAATGGAAGATTAACTACAAAGCTGAGTGAAAATTAAAATGTCACAAAAGAAATTCCTAAAAAATACCAACAAGAGAAGAAAAGGTCTTAGTGACGGAGCTGCTGTCTAATTTAGTGTACGTATGGGAACATTCAGAGACGAGTCCGAATTCTTTCAGTTTCTTTGGAAATCTTGATTTTGAAACTCAACCTCAAGCATAGACCACACGGGGGCCTTGTTTATCTTTTCACCTTGTGGGTGGCAGAGGAATCCTAACCTGAACATCTGCGGAAGACAGAAGACACAGGACAATCAGGGCATTAGACGCATTAGCTTGGCAGGGGACTCAAAAGCAGGCACTGAGACAAAAGTTAAAGAATTGTGTCAGATTCACATTCATGGTGCACCTCATGTGTCTGCTAGACAGTCCTAGTCAGTCTAGTCCTCTAGGAAACTGGGAACTGTAAAATACCCAGAAAGAGTTCACTGAAATCAACTCTTCATTTCGAAGACAAAAGTATCTGCTTGGACAAAGAGATACATGATCGCTAATGATCGCTACTGGGCCTGACAAACAGATGCGTTCTTTTTAAATTCTTTACTGATTGTGCGCACACACGTGAACCTGTGCGCGCGCACACACACACACACACACACACACACACACACACACACACACACACACACACACACAGCTCATGTGTGGAGATCAGAGAACAAGTTCTCCCTTCCTTTCACCATGTGGGTCTCAAGACTGAACACAAGCTTCCAGGCTTAGGGACAAGACTCCTATCCAAAACTTTGTTAGACGGGAGAAATGACTCCTGCTCTTCTGTATCAGAGTGGAGTGAGTGATTTATTAATATATTTAAAATAACTAGAGGAAAGACTAGAGAGAAGGGTCCAGCAGCCCCCACCCTCGGTGTCTCCCCATAATCCCTGACTTCTGCATGATCCTGGCTGAAACTTAGACTTCATTTATAGTAAGTTTACTTCACAGAATTTCAGAGAAGGGAGTGTCTCTGCTATTATGTGGCCCTGGATCACTCCTAGATTGTGTTTCTTTTCCAGTTGCTGGTAATTGTGCGTGTTTCTGAGGGACAGGGTGGTGTGCAGCATATAAGTGAGCTAAGTTAATTAGCGTTCCGATCACGTTGGTTTTGAAAACATTCAAATTCCTTCAAGTTTTTTGTTTTGTTTTGGCTTTTGTTTTTGTTTTTAGATTTGTTTGTTTATGTTATATGTGTGTGTTTGCCTGCATGGTAGGTATGTGTATCCATGGGTGTGTCTGGATGTGTACCTGGAGTTACAAACAGCTGTGACTTGTCACACAGATGCTTGGGGACTGAAGCCAAGTCTTCTGCAAGAGTGACAAGAATTCTTAACTGCCGAACCATCTCTCCAGCCTCTCCTCTAGTTATTATAAATATATAATAAATCACTAACTTCACTGTGCTAAGCAAAACAGGGCTTATTCCTCCCATCCAACTGCAATTTTCTACACAGTAGCTGTCTTTTCTGTCCCATCCCTTACCAGGCTCAGATAAGCATGACTCTGTCTTTAGGTTTTAGTCTTCAGGTGTGAAGCCAGAACAAGCCAGTTTATATCTGGCTTCATCTACGATACTTTAAATGACAGTATTTCTTTTCTTTCAGCTGTTTTTTTGCCTTGTTTTGTTTTGGTCAGGGTCTCAGGTAGCCCAGGGTGGCCTTGAACTCACCCTGTAACTGAAGATGGCCTTGAACTTCTGACACTCTGGACTCTCTGTCTCAAGTGCTGGGATTACAAGTGTAAAACTTAAAATCAACCAGGGTTATGATTCTTCTGTGGATTCAGAAAAGAACAGCCAAGGATAAAAATGCAGATGGTGGGGCTTGACGATCTAGACTGTTTCTCTGAGTTTATTGACATGCTCTGTTAGAAGTTGGTATGGCTGGTGCTCAGAATGAAATAAGTGTTGGCAAGGGATCTGGCTTCACAAAAACAATGCAACGGCTCAGTCCGAGCATTAGAAATAACCAGTACAGGTTAGTGGAAGCAGGGCACTTCCTGCAGGAAGATAGAGGGACACAGGCAAGGGCCTTTATGAAGTGGAAATTTGCAGAAGACAGTGTTGTCCTGTGCTATCCTGTGGGAAAGCTCGGTTCCTTCCAGATCTCCCACAGAAAAAGATACTAGATGACACTTGACAATAGTCGGTCCAGCTGTTACCAAGCGCCAGATGTTGGGCTAGGACTCAGTCTACACCAACCGCTCTTTACAACGAAGTCCGGGAGTTGGTAGAGATTAGACACCCATTTAGAGGATGAGGAGTATGAAGCTCACACCCATCGATGGCTTCTCACTCAGAAGTGAATTTGGCCGTGAAAACTACTGCACGGGAGCACTGGTGACGAGTTGGGCTTATTTGGCTCAGACAACAAGACTACAAGAGGCAGTCTTGAACTTGCTGTATTGGATTGGAAACCTCAAGAACCCCAAATCCTCGAATTCATCTATTCTGCCTTTGTGATGTGGTGGCTTTTGTCTTGGAGCCATCCTTTCTGTAGGCTGCCACAGCTCAAGAGGAAGACGAGAAGGACAGTGGGGCATAGGAGCCTTCCGGCTCAAATTGCCAGCCTTAACTCAAAATTTTTCAGAATCCAATTCAGCGTCTCATTGGCTGGGTTGTGTCTCATGAGTTCCTGTTTGCAGAGAAAGGCATGAATCAGCCTTTTCTTCTGAGCACAGCACCTGGAGCAGGACTCCCATCATGAGACTGGATTGTAGAAAGGGGTTCTGATCCCAAAACCTTGTACAGGCCTTAAGTGCCCAGTAACTCCTGAGGACCTTACATATACATGACCCATGACTGTCATGTGTCTGCCATGGGAGATTTGTTGACTCCAGGCACTGTGTTGAAATCCCACTGGGTGGAGAAGCTCAGACAGCCACTTGTGAGAGCGAATACCTTACAACCCTCAGCGGGCAAGTGGCTTTGGGACGCTACACGAATGTCTCTGCTTGCTAAATGGCGATCCTAAAAGGCTTGAGGACCCTGCAAGAAAAGACTTCTTCCAAGTCAGATGTAAGAAAACAGTCTCCAGATCATTCTTGGCCCTTTCTTTACATTAGCTTCCCCCCACCACACCCCAGCCCCACCTGGGTCAAATCCTCTGCCTCTAAGAGCAAACTTAGGGGCTTCGCATCTATGCTAAACTCACGAGCTTTCCTCAGGAAACGTGAGCTGCTAGCAGTTCATGGACTCAGGGAGATTTTGCTAGCCAGAAAAGTAGGTAGACACTGCAAGCCTGAATGTGTACCTGTGTCATCGTGGAGGCCGTGGGGACAAGCAGTTCTAAAGCCTAAAGCTGATGGAGTACACCCTCTAATGGCCAGGGAAGCCATTAGAACAAGACTTTCTCCCAGGATGGTGACAGCACCCCTGTTGTGGGAAACTGTCGTCGATCATCTACTTTTGAGGATAGTCTTGGTTTTCAATGTTCTGCCCCAAAGCCTCTGATTTATTTGATGATATCACCATGGACAGAGCACAGTCCTAAAGCTGTGAGCCATTACCGATTGTTTCTCTTCCAAGGGTCGAAATGTTTTGTTTTTGGTTTGGTTTGGCTTTTTTGTTTGTTTTTTGTTTTTTGTTTTTTTTTTTTATTCAACACAAGTGAGGAGTTAATTCTGTTCTTTTCTGTTCTTTGGAATGGGGTGGGAGGGAGACTCCAGATGCCAGGCACAGTTCAGGTCCCCAGGTTGCTGTGCTCACGGGGCCATTTTTAAGATCCAAAACCACAATGATTAGCAAGTACACTGCTTCATCTGCCCTCATTGTATCTGCTTACATACATACTCATCAAATGCATATCATTACAAGTGGACAAATTTGGAGACACCGAATTTTCACTTTTTATAAATGTTAACCCTTCCAAGCACATTTGAATTTTACCATAGAAAAAAGCATATATGTAATTGAACTCTAGAGGCATTATTAGACATATTGTATAATTATTATAGTACATTCTGCCCAGGGGCCTGCTTGATTTATTTTGGTATTTGCTTATGATCTTGTCTAAGCAGATATTTTTAAGATGAAAAATTCCTTTCTGAGGCTACTGTAAGGTACCTCAGGCCAGATAACATAAAAGTCAAAGAAATGTATTTCTCGCCTGGCAGTGGCCTTTAATCCCGTCACTCGGGAGTCAGAGGCAGGCAGATCTCTGAGTTCGAGGCCAGCCTGTTCTAGAGTGAGTTCCAGGGTACCAAAGCTACACAGAGAAACCATTTCTCAGAGAAAAGGAAAGAAAAGGAAAGAAAAGAAGAAGAAAGAAAAGAAAAGAAGAAGAAAGGAAAGAAAAGAAAAGAAAAGAAAAGAAAGAACGAAGGAAGAACAGAACAGAACAGAACAGAAAAGAAAAAGAATAAATGTATTTCTCGCTGTCCTAGGAGCTGGGATTTGGAGAGTGGTAATGGCTTGTATTCCATCTCTAAGATGGTGACTTTTCCTCTGTCCACACATTGCAGAAGCATGGGAAGGGGAGGCAGCTTTCAGTACTTTATTTAAGTACTTTTTACATGTATCTATTTACCTATCTATCTATCTATCTATCTATCTATCTATCTATCTATCTACCATCTATCTATACCTATCTAACATATGTTTATCTATCTGTTATCTGTCTATGTATCTACCATCTATCTGTCACCTGTCTATCTTTATATCTACCATCTGTCTATCATTTACCTGTCTGTCTGTCTGTCTATGTGTTTGTCTACCATCTGTCTATCTATTATCTTCTATCTATGTATCATCTATCTTTCTAGTATCTATCATTAATCTATCTATCCATATCTATCTACCTATCTACCATCTATCATTTACCTATCTATCTATCATCTCTTCATCTGTCTATCTATATACCATCTATCTATCTACCATCTACCTATCTGTCTATCTACCATCTGTCTGTCTGTCTATCTATCTATCTACCATCTATTTATCTATCATCTACCTGTCTATCTACCATCTGTCTATTTATCTATATATCTGTCTAACTATCTATCTATTATCTGTCTGTCTATCTATCTACCATCTATCTATCAACTACTTATCTATCTACCATCTGTCTGTCTGTCTGTCTGTCTATCTTTCTGTTTATTGGGAGAGGGATCTGTACATGCCATGGCACATGTGTAGAGGTCAGATGCCAACTTTACAGGATCTGGTTTTTCGTTTCTATCACATGGGTCCCAGGGATGGCTCAGGTTGGCAGGCTTGGCACCAAATGTCTTTCCCTGCTGAGCCATCTCACTGGTCCCCAAGTGTCTTTATAGGAGAATGAACCTAACTTTCCAGAGCCAGGCCCTCATGGTTCATTCCCTTTCCAAGGGCTCCACCTCTCAATGTTTTCGCACTGGCAGATGCACATCAACGTAAATTTGAGAGGATACAGTATTCAAATCATGGCCTCATGTGATCATTGCATCACCGTACCTTCTTTAATTAAAAATCAGTTCTAGTTGCATGTCCGTGTATATCTGTGTGTAGGTATGTACATGTGTGTATAGTGTGTTGAGATCCATGGGGCTGGAATTCTGGACTGTTGTGAGCTGCGCAAGGTGGGGCTAGGAGCTAAATTTGAGTAGTCCGGAAAAGGAGAATACACTCCTTGAATACACTCTCGAGCCCTTTCTCCAGCCCCCTACACTGCCATTTTATGAGGCATGCTTTCACATATTTTGTGATAGCCTAGGATAACTGCATTCCTAATTTATTTTTAATTTATTCTCACAGGACTGGTTGCCATTCCGTCACCCCAAAAGCTCTGACATGCAAGGACTTGGACTAATCTCCACACTTAAAAAGCTTCTGTGGTGAGCCTGTGTGGCTTTTCCCGGAAGGACCTGAAAAACACAAGGACCGGATTAAAGGAGGCCTCTAGTCAGTACTTTCTCTCATCTGCTTGGCTGAAGTTTCCAAACTTTCAGGCCCACAGTGTGTCCCTTTAACTCGAAACATGGCTGGTGGTTTCTGAGACCCCTTTCTGTAGTCAGAGCCCCCTCCTCACTCCTCGGGCGGGCTCAAATGGACCAGGCTGTGTGAAATGTTTTCATTTCCATTGACTGGTTGTGTATTTCCCTTGTGTTAATCCCTTGTTAATGGACACTTTCTCTGAGCCAGCTGAGATTGGAGTTGTGCTGTCTTTGTGACTCTAGCAGATTTTATGACTTGGATATCTTTGTTTTTGTTATTTTGAGATTTGGGGATTTTGTCTGTTTCATCGATATTGATTCTCAGTGAGAGATGGCCCAGGCTCCCACAGCTTCTGTTTGTGTTTGATCTACAAACAGTGGGAGGGACTCCTCAGCCTGCAAATGTTTTCCTTCTCTGTTTCAACTGGGAAAGGCAGAGCCATTAGCAGCTCCCACCACTGGAAACAGATGAACGGGGGCTTTAAACCAAGGTTTGTGTTGGCGGTGTGGGATGAGACACCGTGTTTGTCATTCAAATGACCTTAAGCCACTGCTCTGGGGCACTCGTTTTAGAGAGCCATGTGGAAGAGTGAAGGGTCTCAGCGATTGCTTTCTGAGAAGTCTGAGGAGAAATATTCATTCTTGTGATTAACTCTGCCCTTTACTAACTGTGTGACTCTGGGCAAATCATTTGCCCACCTGATTCTCAGTTTTAACTCTATGATGAAGCTGTAGCAAGTCTTGGTGGTACAGGTCTGTAGAGACAGGAAGAAGTTTGAGCTATAGAGTAAAACCCTGTCTCAACAAACAAAAACATGGGCCGGGGAGATGGCCGGGTTAATAAAATGCTTGTCTTTCAAACATGAGTACCTGAGTTTGGATTCCACAGAACCCACAAAGAAAAGCTGGGCATGGTGGGGTGGGCGTATCTGTCATCCCAGCAATGGTGAGACGGGAGGTGAGGCAGGCAGATACTTGGAAGCCTGTGGGCCAGCTAACCTTGCCTACAGGGTGACATTCTTGGCCAATGGGTGACCCTGTCTCAAACAAAGGATGCAAAGTGCCTGAGGACTCACAATGAGGCTGTCCCTTGACCTTCACAGGCACATCTGCTCAGGTCCACAACATCCCTACGGAAGCACACATACTCATACAGAAAACAAAACTAAAGCATTCAAAGTTCCTGCATAGATTCCTGGGATAGTCTCTTGTGTACCGTGTATTTCTGTACAGGCAGAGATCTGAGTAGGGGCTGGACTTGGGTATTTTTATGCAGTGTCACCTGTATTGCGGTAGAAATCTCGGCTTGCGTCTGGACAAACCACACCAGGCCAACATGGTTCCACATGGAAAGATTTAATGTAAGGATGAGACAGGGAGAGGGACGAGAGAGAGAGGGAGAGGAGAGAGAGAGAGAGAGAGAGAGAGAGAGAGAGAGAGAGAAGAAGGAGGAGGAGGGGGAGGAGGAAGATGAAGAGGGAGGGAGGGAGGAGGGGGAGAGGGGGAGGAGGAGAGGGGAGGAAGAGGAAGAAGGAGAAGAAGGAGAAGGAGAAGAAGAAGAAGAAGAAGAAGAAGAAGAAGAAGAAGAAGAAGAAGAAGAAGAAGAAGAAGAAGAAGAAGAAGGAGAGTAGAAGAGGAGAGGTGTAGAGGCCTGCCATGAGCATGTGGAGGGAAGGAGGGAGGGGAATGGGGAGAGAAAGGACAAAAGGGGAAGAGCAAGAGAGCAAGAGCAAGAGGCAAGAGAGTGAGGAGGGGGCAAGCAGCCCCTTTTATAGTGTCAGGCATACCTGGCTGTTGCCAGGTAACTGTGGGGGTGGAGCTTAGACAGAATGCTAACTACCTGTCTCTGTGTTTTGTAAACATCTTTTCCATCACCTACTGATTGGTTTAATAAAGAGCTGATCAGCCTAGAGCAAAGAAGGAGAGGAAAGGCGGGACTTCTGGGCAGAGATAGGAACTCTAGGAAAGAGTCAGACATGGGAGATTCTCCAGCCAGACACAGAGGAAGCAGACCACATGACAGAACTTAGATTAAAGTAAATGGGTTAATTAAGTCATAGGAGCTAGTTGGGGAGTAACCTAAGCTAAGGCCTGAGCTTTAATATGTTGCTGGGTCATTCCTGGGTAGCTGGTGGGTCAGAGAGAGTAAGCAATGATAGATGATCCTTAGATCAATAGATGAAAAAGAAGAACATTTATTTCACCATTACCATACATTTATTTTTACCAAGCAACAGTAAGGGCTAAAGTTAACCTGTAAACCCCACTTGCCCCAGGACAGATCATTTCCTGGAAGGCTGGAGTCTGTTGTTCTTATAAGATGAAAGGTCACGTGTTTTCACTTCAGTGAACAAGGTTGGTTCCCCCAGCTGCACAGGATGTGCCTGATCACCTGTAGGTGGGAGATATGCAATAGGAAGTACATCAGGATATATGCTTGTCCCCATTGGACAGACATGTAGGTAGTCCTGCGGGTTGGGCCTTTCTAGGCATCTGACCGACTTAGAGCATTCTCTGGGAATTCTGAGTATGAATTCTGGTGTGTTCATCATTCTGACCAGTATTCAATAGAGCTTACTTTAATAGGACAATCATGGATTTGGTCTCTGTCTTTTTCTCTCTGTGGCTCTCTCTCCTTGCAATTTTCAGACTTAACACTGCAATCTTGTAGGTAGCAGCATGTTTTATAAGAGGGCTACATAAAAATATGGGTGCATGTTTTATGCTATGTATGTTATGCTGGGCTAAAAATCTGTCATATAATTGTTTCATATAAGAAAATGTACTTTTTCTTCCTCTTAGATTGTAAGTTCTTAAAGGAATGTTATGAATGTGAAATGCCCCCTCCTCATGCTAATATATTTGAACTACTGCCCCCGGCTGATGGGACTGTTGGGGGAAGTCGTGGGACTTTTTTGGTAGAGATAAATAATTGGAGATGGCCTTTTTGGGATGTTGGAAAGGAAGAATGTCATTGTCCCACAAAGGAAAACACAAACAAAGCAAAATAATTAGGCAAGGTGATTTCTTTTTGTGAAAAAGGTGTGTGTCCCAGAACCCAAGTAGGCTAAGGAACACAAATTGCTGAGATGGCCTCTGACTTTTATCCCTAATATAGATGGTGACAGTCATCAAGGTCATCCTCAACTGTAGAGGGACCTAACTCGTTGAGCAATGATTTTCAACCTTACCAAGGTTGAGGCCCTTTAATGCAGGTCCTCATGTCGTGGTGACCGCCAACCATAAAATTATTTTCATTGCTACTTCATAAAAAACTGTGATTTTGCTACTATTATGAATCGCAGTGTCAATGTCTGCTATGTAAATGGTCTTAGGTTACCCCTGTGAATGAACAGCTGTTCTAAGGAGAGTTGCTTTCTCTGTTTCCTCACATTCCTGGAGGTGACGTAATGGGTCAAATGATCGCAGCTTTCATGGTTTCCTGACATATCTGGAGGTTATTTTGTTGGGCCACGTTTTAATTTTACTCAGGTCTGAGTCTCCCATAGACTCAGGCTAGGAGATGATCTTCACCAGGTGTGGGTTTTACTGCTGTGAACAGACACCATGACCAAAGGCAACTCTTATAAGAACAACATTTAACTGGGGCTGGCTTACAGGTTCAGAGGTTCAGTCCATTACCATCAAGGCAGGAACATGGCAGCATCCAGGCAGGCATGGTGCAGGAGGAGCTGAGAGTTCTACCTCTTTATCTGAAGGCTGCTAGCAGAATATTCCTTTCCAAGCACCCAGGGTGAAGGTCTTAAAGCCCCACCCACAGTGACTCACCTACTCCAACAAGGCCACACCTCCTAATAGTGCCACTTCCCAGGCCAAGCATATACAAGCCATCACATTCCACTCCCTGGCCCCCAAAGGTTTGTTCAAACATGTCTATGGGGGCCATATCTAAACATAGCATAATGCAAAATACATTTAGTCCAACTTCCAGAGTCCCCATAGTCTATAGACAGCAATCTCAACAGTGCTAAATCCCAAAGTTCAAGCTCTCTTTTGAAATTTATCCGACCACTTAGCTGTAATCCTGAAAGCAAGATAGGGAACCAGCTGGGCAAACTCCACACTCGCCTTCTCCATGTCTGTTGTCAAAGCCGTCTTCAGACCTCCAACTCCTTTTTCATCTTTGTTGACTGCATCAAACTTCTTTCTCCTGGGCTTGTTTCTACTTCCTGTTAGCAGCTTTCCTCAGCAGATAGCGATGGTTCTGCCTCAGCATAGCTCTGACGTCTCAAACATCTTGGGGTCTCCAGGACAGCTCCAATGTTACAGCTTCTTGTTTCAATGTCTGGGCTCAACACACGATCTTCTGGGCTCCTCCAAAGGGCTGGAGTTACTTCTCCAGCTCTGCCCTCTGTAGCAGTCTAAGCTCAGGTTGATCCTCTCCACTGCTGCTGCTGTGATCATCGCATGGTGCCGGCATCTAAATTACACTAGGGTTTTCTGCCACAACTAGGCCTCACCAATAGCCTCTCACAGGCTCTCTTCATGGTGCTAAGCCTCAACTCCTTTGCATGATGCCTTCATTCCTGGGCCATTAATTGCAACTGAGGGTTTCTCAGGTGTTGGTTTCTCTAGAACAGTCTACTGAAGCCTAATGGCAGATCAGAACCACCTGAGCTTTTCAAGATGCTCCATGCTCAGGCAGTGCCCCAAACCAGTGTGTCAGAGTTATGGGAAGGAGAGCAAAGTTGGGGCAGTCCTGAACCCACTTCCACGTGTCTAGCAGTTACAGCACATAGCTAAGGGGGAGATGCATGGTTTTGAAAGGGTTCTGCTTGGCTATAGGGCAACTGCTTAGAATCTATAGAAATTAGGATGTAGTTAATTACATCAAATTTCAGATGTATAACTTGCTCAGTAGGATGACAAAGACGAATGTGTGTCTGGCGTTGCCCCGTAGAAACAATCAGAGAAAAGCTGCCTTGTGTAATGGGTAAAGACAGAGAAAGGATCACACAGGGAGAAGAGGACTGAGCCACGGATCCCACTGGATCCTGTCCTAGAAAACAGGTGACTCGGAATGGTCCCATTACCCCACCAGTCACCTTCCTGCCTCAGGACATTTGCTCTTCTTCAAAGGTCATAGCTTCTGTGTGTTCTGCTTCAGGACCTCTCCTTTCTATCCTATGTTGTGTTCTTCCCAAAGGCATGTGTGGTGGTTTGAATATCTCTGGGCCATTTGGAGTTGTACTGTTAGGAGGTGTGGACTTGTTGAAGGAGTGTGTCACTATGGGGGTGGGCTTTGGAGGTCTCCTCCTATACTCAGGCTTCACCCATTGCAGAAGAGAGCTTCCTCCTAAACAGCCTGAGGATGTTAGGTCTCTCCTGATTGCCTTTGGATCAAGATACAGAACTCTGTTTCTTCTCCAGCACCATGTCCACTTGCTTGCTGCCATGCTTCCCGCTATGACGATGATAGACTAAACCTCCGACACTGTAAGCCAGCCCCAACCATATGATTGCTTTTATAAGAATTGCCTTGGTCATGGTACCTCTTCATAGCAACAGAAACCCTAACTAAGACAGCATGCATACACTCTTCCATTCATTAGATTTTTATCAAGCTCTTATAATATGCCAGCGAGTCTATTACTGGGATAGACATCACAATTGCCTGGGGAATATGGTTTCAGCTGTGTGTTCTTCTACCCCAGACACGATCCTACTTCAAAACAAACATTTCTCACATCCATTCCAGTATACTGGAGTTAGTGGAGCTGTGTGGGAGTGAGTTTATCCCTCCACATCACATGATTCTGATGCAGGTGGTCTGGGAATCTTACTTGCAACACTGTCCAGAGAGAAGAGAAAAGAAGGAAGAGTCACACAAAGTCCTTGCCCATGTCTTGACAGCATATGTAAGAAGGAGCCACAGTGTAGAGCTGAGTCACATGGTGCCACGCTGGTTGTCAGCAGAACTGGCTCAGCCTGGGCACCACGCCTCAGGCTTACACTCTGTCTCCTTAAGACAGAGGAATTGTCAGAAGCACCCATAGCCTTTGACAGAGGACTAGTTCTAAACCAAAACGAAGGCCACAGACCATGACTTGCTCTTCCCAAACTAGTGGCATGCTGTACACCGTCCTTGTCATTTCTCTGTCATTTTTTTTGTCTATATAGTATACTATACCATCTCTTTATCATCCAGTGATTATAACGTCACCTTCTGCATAAAGGCTCCTGACCCCTTGTCTCCTTAAACCAGGTAACGCATTCCTTGAGCTTGCTGACATCCTTGACTATCCCTAACCAAATTGTTTCTTCATGTTCCGTGGCTATCCATGTATCTTCATGGTCCCTAGAACAGGCAAGTCTGACATCTTAAGATTAGAAGTGCCTTGTCAAGGGTTGGTCTAGGATGAGGTTCCTAAAGCAGGCACTGATCCTGTCCACCAACAGGCAGGGACATTGCAAGCAGAGTAGGTGAGAGGAGCCAACAGTACCACTTCCCCAGCAGAAATGTATATAATTTCCCACAAGAAGCAACCCACTGCAAGAGCAGCTGCATCTAGGGAGTAGAGGAATGTAGTTCCCCCAGATCTCACAGTGTCAAAGATACAGTCAAGCATCAAGGAGCGAGTGGAGCTGGATTAAACAAACAGCTGTATCCTGTGTTCCCAGGTGTGAGGGCCCATTTAGAACCCTCACACTGGCAAGCCACATGACTATCCTAGGTTGCAGAAGGCACAGAGGACCTTGCTGACTCAATCAAGGACATACAATTGAGAGGAGCATAGAAGTAATTCACCCTGGGGAGGTCGGACTCCAGGATTCAAGTTCTTAATGACTGTCCTCTAGATGACCTCTCCAAATGTTGGAAAATGCTCACTGTATGGCAGTGGTGGGGATGGGGGTGTCATTGTTGATGCAATATTGGATGTCGTCATTGTTGATATTCTGTCTGTGGGCAGCCCATCTCCTTCCTCTTAGACACTGGGGGCACTTGCTCAGTCCTAACAGAGTTTTAGGGACCCACTTCTCTCTCCTGTTTCCCCATTGTCAGGGTAGGGGGTACCCTTACCTTCCTCACCAAACCCCACTGCTTAGTTACATTCCTTTTTGGTAGTGCCAACACGCCTGGCCCCCTTATTTGGAAGGGATCTTCTAGCTAAGTTGGAGCCTCTATTTGCCTAAACTCAAGCTTACCAGCAGCCCTTCGGCTCCTTCTAGCAAGCTGTTACCGCTTAGGCAGACTACCAACAATCGTTTCATTAGGTTTCAGGATCATTAAAAGTAATTTAATCCTATTTGCCAATCTATCTGGAGCCATGGCTCGTCTCCGACCTCAGGTAGTCCACAGGTCAGTCAGCTCTATTCCGTGAGTAGAAATGTGTGGAACTCATCATTTTGCTTACCTCTTCAATGTGCACAGGAAAACAAACTGACCATGCAGAATCTTCCTCACATGACTTTAATAAAATAGATTATTCTTCCTACTTAAGCTGAAATAATTTTCAATGATAATTGCTTAGTGCTCTCCACGTAGCTCAGTTTTTTGCCTACTTCTTTCATTGCTCTGAGGTACTCAGAGAAAAGGATTTAAAATTATTGCTTAGGATGCTCTTTCCCTCAGGCAAGAGTAAAAGCCATTATATAGCCAAGAGCCTGTTAATTCACTTTTACTATTGAACTTTTCAGCGAAGTCATCCTATGCCGAGCATGTTCGAGCAATAGACTAATAATAATCAAGATATTGATGGTTTCTTCAGGAATCAGGGCAGAGTTGCTTAGGGGAGGTTGACAGGTGCAACAGAACAGAAAACTCAAAGTATTCTTGACTGAGAGTACGACAGGGACAGAGGTCATGGCCGACAGCAGGATGTGAGGAGTAATGTCAGAGAACCTCAGCAGACAGGAGCTTCCTGCAACCCAGAATGCATCTGCTGTGCCAGCAACCCAAGGACCAGGACCTGGAGATTTGCTTCTGTCAGGAGTCACGCATTTAACTCTGGCGCATTCACATTTTGATAGTTTAGAAATGAAAGGATGGGAAGAAAAGGAAGGGATGGCGGTAGAAAGGAAGAGAAGAAGAGAGAGGAAAGAATCCGCTCATTAAAAAAAAGATGAAGCACCTGGAGAGAAATGGCGATTCTCTTATAGTCTACATTTTATTTACAATGATTTCCAAAGTTGCTAAATGAAGAATGGTTTATATTGTTTTCTCTCTTGGTATTGGTGGGTGATGGGAGACCATCTGCTCCTTATCTAGCAGCTTGGTAGAAAACATGGCAAATGATGGTCTGACCTTCTGGTTTTCAAAGTGTAGTGTTGGTATTAATCCTAGAACGTTATTATTTCTTCTACCTCTTTTTTTCTTCTTCCTCCTTTTCTTTCTTTTTCTCCCCCTCCCTCCCTTCTTCCTTCTTTCTTTCTTCCTCTTCTCCTCCTCTTCCTCCTCCCTTTCCTTCTACAACCCAGCTGCCATGGTTTCTTGTAGTGAGTGACTCACAGCCCCCAGCTGCTGTGTATACGGGAAAGACTTACACTTAGAACAAAAGTGCCCACCTCTTTCTCTCCCGGGCCTGGAACAGGATGTCGTGTGTACATTAGGGGCTGTCAGGATGATGTGCTAGCTCAGTACTGAGGAAATACCCCAACACTGTCTCCACCATCAGTGATAAGGTATCATTCGGTGATCACTGTTTGAAAATACTTGACCTCTTCTTCAGGCTGGGGAAAATGGAAGATGGCCAGTCTCCAAGCATGGGCTCCTTAAAAGAAACTCAACAGAGATATCAATGGCTGATATTTCTTCAGAAAGTCAGTTCGGAGCTTATTCAGTGGAGAGTCCTACACTAAGTTGGCAGGACCATGAAGCTGGCCCACTCCTCCACAAGGCAAAGGTCAGCTTAGGACTGGAACATGGGAGATACTTGGAGGATAAAAGACATGAGTTTAGATTAGGCAGGGTTGAAATGTTTGGTTTATAATGCGTGTGACTATTTTCTTGGCTTAGTCATGGTAGATATGTGGAACTCTGGAAAACGTCACTTACTCTGGACTTCAGATCACCCAGAGTAGATGTGACCTTGTATACTTCTCAATATGGCATCTGAGTGGTCTCTCTGATAGGCCAGCTCCATTAGAATATGACCAACCGGTCATTCCTCTTAGATGCTTGAAAGTTTGATGAAAATTATTATACCCAGCACAACTAGGCAGCGAGCCTTACAGCTGATTAAGACATTCCAGAAGCTTCTGGTCACCACAACCCAAGACCGCACCCTGTCCATGGTCTCTAGTTCAGTTTCTTTGGGGTGGAGTAAAACCTTAAACATGCCTATGAAGTGCTCTAAACTCGGAACCCTTGTTTTATTTTCCTGATCTCGGTCCTATCCCCAAGCTCTTGTTTCCCCCTAACCCTGGCTCCGACTGTCTCGTGCCTAGTACCTCTACACTGTTTCTTTAACAATCACCTGTATCAAACCTGATTAAAGTATTTGACTAAAATCTCCTAGGAGCAACTACTGTCTTTGTGCACTCACATTTCATAGTTTATATAATAATTAAAATAGCATGGCATAAAGAAGCCTGGGTACATTCTTAACAGACTCATTCAAGAGGCAATGGGAGTGCAGGGTACGGGTCCCGATGTTGAACTCTTATCAGCCCTGTACTCTCAGTCAGTGTTCTACAGCTTGAATAGTGCGTGGGCCCGACTCAGGTCATTTTACTCCAGAGGGCATTCACACTGTAGGCAATACTATGTCACGTTCCCTTGTTTATTTACATGATCATACTTTACACATATACATGTGCACACACACAATAACTGTGAATATTCATGAGGCACAATTAATATTTCAATGCACATATGCTGCGTTATGGTCGCATCGAGAAATAATGTGTCCATGTTTTTTCAGACATTTCTCAGTTATCTGGGGCTAGGAGAGTTCCAGGCCCTTTGCTAGCTCTTTTGAAATATACTGTGTGTTATTCGCCAACCTTGTCCTACTGTGCTACGGAGCGGTAGAAGAATCCTCTGTTCAGCTGCACCCTGTGCCCACCAGCCACTCTCCCTCCATGCTTCCCGAACAGTGGCAGCCACATCTCTCTACGTCTCAGCCGTCATCTTGCCTCTATTTCCCATAAAGTACTTGTTGCTCTATGTTCATTTCGTTCCCCTCAACACAATGGCCTCCGGTGCTAGTAGATGTTTCTTTTCTCTTTCCAAAGAAGACTTGAATTTATTTTATCCATTTGCTTGCATCTAATGTTACTTATATGCACATGGAGGTTAGAGGACAGCTTTTTGGAGGTCAATTATTTCCTTCCACTGGGTTTCTGAAACAGGGCTTGATGGTTTGGATTTAGAAAGTTCACAGGCTATTTCTGGGGCTATTGGTTGCTCTCCACAACCTGATGGTAAAGCCCTACTCCTGAAGTCAATACTCACATATGTCATCAAACACGGAGAAGTAAGAGTGGTGCTTAATTAGAAGCTTCACCCGTACTGACAACTGTGTTCAAGGGGCTGGAAGATATTCTACATGCTACTGGAGGAGAAAGATAGTCACCAGTATCTCCCAGCTATAAATCCTGAGACCTACAATAGTGACCTGCCTGAAAGATACATGGGTGCATTACTGGCACAAATGCCATAGGAGTAACCAACCTCTTTTTCAGTCAATTTAACAGCCACTTTATGAGATGGAACCCATACTTAACACTGCTCAAGTGGCCGAGAATTTTAGGAGGGCCTAAGAAGATAACCTAATACTATTATTCTGCTAAAGGGACACAGCAATTAAATATGTCTTAATGCTATCTTGCTGTACACATAGATTAGTACCTCAGTCAGCATTCACAGGAGAAACTTCTTCTTCCAGTAGATGGGAACCAACATAAAGACCCAAAACTGAACAATGTGCAGAGAGCGAGAAGCTTTGGAATAGTCAGTTCTTACCTTAGTTATTTTTCTATTATTGTGAAGAGATAACTTACAAAAGAAAGCATTTAATTTAGGGCTCGCATTTCCAGAGGATAGTGACATTGATTACCATCAGAGACGGAAGTGTGGCAGCAGGCAGACAGATATAACTGCTGGAGCTGAGAACTTACATCTGATGTCTTCCTCAAAGCTGTCTTCTCAAGGCTCAGGGATCTTTACAGAAGAAAAAGGAGGAGGAGGGGGAAGAGGAGGGGAGGAGGAGGGGGAGAGAAAAGAAGAAGGAGGAGGAGAGGAGGAGGAGGAAAAAGAAGAAGGAAAGAAGAAAAGGAGGAGGAGGGGAGGAGGAGAGAAAAGAAGAAGGAGGAGGAGGAGAGGAGGAGGAGGAAAAAGAAGAAGAAAAGAAGGAGGAGGAGGAGAGGAGGAGGAGGAAAAAGAAGAAGGAAAGAAGAAAAGGAGGAGGAGGGGAGGAGGAGGAGAGAAAAGAAGAAGGAGGAGGAGGAGAGGAGGAGGAGGAAAAAGAAGAAGAAAAGAAGGAGGAGGAGGAGGAAAAAGAAGAAGAAGAAAAGAAGAGGAGGAGGAGAAGGAGGAGGAGGAGGAGGAGGAGGAGGAGGAGAAGAAGAAGAAGAAGAAGAAGAAGAAGAAGAAGAAGAAGAAGAAGAAGAAGAAGAAGAAGAAGAAGAAGAAGAAGAAGAAAAGAAGGAAGACTGCACAAGCCTGAAGTGATGGATGGCTCCAAGAGAGTCTCCCAGATAGAACAGCACGGATGCACATATGAGCTCACAACTCACAGGGTGGAAGTCGGATGAGGTATCATCATGGAGGAGGGGAGTGGACGTTGGTTCCCATTTAACCAACAAGCAATTCCAACTGATTTGCTGCCGGCAAAGGAAAAATCCGTTTTGGTTTTGTTTTCTAGTAGAGTCTCATTGGGTATTATCAACCCCACGTCAGGGCGGGTCCCATCTCCAGCTGTAGCTGATGAATAGAAATGAACTCGATGGTGTCTGCAGATACTCTCATTTCACTTTGGGCATTCTTTTCTTGTCTTTGGTCTTTTGCTTGTTTATTTCGATTTTCATTTTTGTGGAGCATGTGTGTGGGGGTGTTTCTTTGAGTTTTGCTTGTTGTTTTGTTTTTGTCTTTTTTAAATAAAGAGGTAGAGAGTAAGAGAGGAAGGAAGGAGAGAGACAGACAGACACACACACACACAGAGACAGAGAGACAGAGAGACACAGAGAAGGGGGAGGGAGGTAGAAGAAGAGGAGAGGGAGAGACATACAGTTGGGTGGATAGGAAGGTAGAAAGGATGTGAGAAAACATGATAAAAATACATTATATAACTGTATTTTTAAATCATTCTCCATAGGCTTAGGAATTTGAGCATTTGGTCCCTAATTGGTAGTGCTGTTTGAGGTGTTGTGGCCTTGCTGGAGGAAGTCTGTCCTGGGAGGCATGCCTTGAGAGTTGACAGCCTTACTCTGCTTCTAGCTCACATTCTCTGATTCAGTTTGTTGTTGAAGACGGGATCTCTCAGATTCCCACTCTAGCTACCTATGCCTCATGGAAGTGGTGCAGTTCTGAGGGGAAAGGTGTCCTGGCAGTCAGGAGCCAAGGAATTCCACAGAGTCACTCTACACTGTATGACAGCTTCATGCAAAAGATGTATTGGGAAAGGCACAAGAGGGTGGCTGCCCCCACTTGGGCAACAAGCGTCAGGGAACTGAGCAAGAGCCAGGCTTACATAGGGTTTCTTGGGGTGGAGTTTTCCAGAGTGGAAATTTCCAGCGTAGGAATTGTTGGGCATCAAACCCACGATGCCTAACCCTAACCCTGTTATGTCTAGGCAATTCCAACGGGCTGCTCTTGGGGACCTAGTAACTCCATCACTGAGAAGCTCACCTAACACAGATGGAAACTATAAAACACTACACCCTGAGCTCTGCACAGCTCACAGGAAACTGCATGTCCGCATCTCTCTCTGCAGTTCAGCCACTCAGAGCCTCCCTCCCTAATAATTATCGACTTCTTATACTGATGGGGAGAAGCCCTCAGGAATCGTTCAGCTTTCGTGTCAACCAGACACGTGACCTTTACTTTATCTCCTGAGACTAAAGAACTCCCTACTCCCTCCCGCAGGAAATGTTTCCTTCTTAGGAGAATGCTCTACAACAGCCCCAGGCTGTCTGGTTGGTTGCTTTTTAGCAAATAGGTTTCGGTTGGGTGGGGTTTTGATTTTCAAGTGTGTTTGAGAACGGCTTAATGCTTTCAGCAACACTTGCAATCAAGTCTGCACACACCTGTGTGATTGTCCCCGGCACTGCAGATCAGAACCTTGCATCTCACCTTTCTTGTTTACTATCGCTTTGTTGCTGACTTCTATGACCTCTGAGTCTTCTTCAAATTCGAGGAGCACACTAGGCTCCTCTGGGATAAGTTTCCAAGCTGACTGGTGTTGCTGGATGCGCTTTCTGCATGACTTCTGGGTTGTTCTTCTAACATCCGAGATCGCCCAGGCTTCAGCAGGCCATGGGATGTCATACAGAACCCTTGCCTCATGTTAGGAGAGATGCACGGCTTCCACTGCGGACCCAGAACTTGACATCTGAGAACAGCACCCTCACTGCAAGCTATTAACAACTGGTGACGGCTGGGGTTGGGGGGAACTGGTACCTTTCTTTCTTTTCTCTTCACACGATTTCCTTCTTCTTACTGTTTTAAGTTCTATCTTTTATTTTTTTCATTGGAAAATTTGTACACGTAAACACTATGTCTTGATCATATCCACCTAGTCAGTTTTAAGGGTGGTAATGGGACCGTGGTCCAGCGGATGGCTGCACTCTCCTGCACATACGGCAGCATTAACTGGACTCAGTGGGACTTTTTTTTTAAGATTCGAAGTTGAAGTTGGAATGATATTTCAAAGAACCCATGAAAAGGATTAAAAATTGAATAAAAGATACTTTGCATGAGTCCCATTTTAACCCTCTGTGAGCTCACCGTTCGGAGACACTAAAGAGGCTCATTTTGTTGTGGGATTGTCACCCCTCCACCCACCCCTCAGGCTATTTCATCTTCCCAAATTGAAACTAAGTCCCTTACGGAATAGGTGTTCTTTCTCTGCATCCTCAGCTTCTGTCCCTACCAGTGTCGCTACCACAGGCATGTCCTTAGAGTGGAATTGTGTGATTTCCGCTCACTGCATTTAGCGTCTGGTGGACCGTTTCTCTGAGGAGCACGTCTGCTCTGTCCTAGACTGCCTTGCAGCTTAGACCTCACTTCTGGTCTTCCACACCCTTGCAAGGCTATTTTGCCTTTTATCCTTGTTCGTGGTGACAGCCACTCTCTAGCCAAGGGTCAGTGTCAGTCTTACATGTGACCCCAACCATGGCTCCAGACTTGGTGGCTGAACCTCATTTGTCCTTTCCAAGGTTCTGGGGTTTTCCAATACCTAATAAATCTTCTGTACCAATCAATTCAAATACGCAAGTTGGGCCATTCAAATTACTTTTTTACAAAAGTACTTTAAAATGCATTAACTTATTAATTGCCTGCTGGCACTTTAATCAAATGGGAAAATTGACATAGCCAGAGGCATGTATTTTTGTGGAAGGAAAATTTATTTAAGAAGAAACAGCAGCTCTTACTGCTTAATTTAAACTGAGAAAACTGTGGAAAATCAACTGCTAGGGAAAATTAATAAAACATTTCCAGCTGCAAACAGTGACTAATTGTACGAGATGAAGACTGCCCAGAATTAATAACTTGCAGTCTTCTGTGTGAAGAACCCCCTACCACTTCAATTTACCAGGAGATTAAATTACTTCTAAGTTTGCTATATTAAAACAGAACATGAATAAAACGTTAGTGGACGCACATCTATTATTTACTGTCTGTGATATGGATATAATTATTTCCAAACAACTACAATGTGACGTGACCAGTAATATTTAAATGACTTTTTTAGCAAGAGGATCGACTCAACATTTTTTTTATAGAAAACAAAAAGTCCTTTTCGTAGTTTTACAATAATAAAACGAAGCCCAGTGATTTCTACAAATAGTAACTCCCTAGCCCCATAGATCGGAAAGTGTATTTGTCCCACCTCTCCCACCTCCTTTTCTCTGTTGTTAGACACCGTACTGGAAACTTGCAGGAGAAAATCATACTTATTTCTGACGTCTGATCTTAGAGAGAAGCCAATCCCTTATCCTACTGCCCAAAGAAGACCCAGGTGGATGCTTGCAGACATCTTGCAGTGTCTGAGGTGGCCCTGAGCTCATATATCTAGCAGAACAAAGTGCTTCCTAGGAGGTAGAAGGGGGTCCAGAACAAGTTCCAGGGGAAAACAATCAAAGCCATGAGGGAAGGTTTCCATTGGCTCTTTGGCGATATTCTTTAAGCTTGCTCACGACACCATGTCGTCTCATAAGTGCCTCCTTTTTAAGGTTCCCCTTAAAAGAAAGATTGACTAATACTATCTATGTTTCTAAGATTGGTCTGTTTTCTAGTCCGAAAGAGCCATGAAGAGGTCATCTGCTTTCTTAATGCACTGACATTCTTAGACATGTTTGAGAAGATGACAAGACAAGAACACACCATCCAATGTCTAGCACAGACCTACTGAAGGGAAATGGGTCTAGAAATGAAATCTAGAAAATTAACTCGGAGTTCTTTTCTTTTGAAGAGCAGCTGGCGTGTTTTTATTTGTTTGCCTTTCATATTTGTTTGTCAAATTGAAGGCATTAGAAAATAACCCAAGAAGCCGGGAGGGAGGGAGTCAACTCGATGTTCCAATTGAGAAGTCAGTCACACACGGAGATTTTCTCAGTGGAGAGGCCCTGTGTCCTTTGGCCGCCGATCCTTTAATGCATACACAGAGGGTATGTTTCCCTTCTCATTATTTCGTATCATTGGCAGGAAGGTCTGAGCATTGGCCTAGACAAAATCAAGGCACACTGTTTAGAAATGTACAGGCTAAACCCGACGTATAAACTGGTTTGGGATTTACCACAGAAGTTATCTGGACACATCATTTGATTTCCGGGTTTTAAATGTAATTCTGAATGAGATTTGGCAGTGCAGCCCTCTGGTGTGTGACACATAGAGGCTTTATCTGCCACCAAATGCCATTCAGGCTTACTGCTGCCGGAGTAAGTTGTGTTAACTGGTACGGTCTTTGAGGCCTTAAAGAACACAATTTCCCAAGTAGGAAAATGGATGCCCGCCACTTTCCTTCATTGCTCAATGGAGAAACCACCTAGAGCCTCCTTCCCTCTTCGATGGTACCCATCTGGGTTTTCTCTCCTTAGAAGGAAACAGTTGCTTTAACGGTTTAAGCTTCATTCATAATTTTTTGGGGCCACTAGATTTGAAGTCAATGGGAAGGCTATGAAACCCAGGAAAACTGTCCTCCCTCCCACAGACAGGAAACACTACTGCAGACACAACCAATGTCTCACTTTCCACATTTAAAATCGTCACAACGTAAATAAATCTCCCGTCTCTTAAGAGGAGATGAGCTGACAGGGAAAAGGAATTGCCTGGGAGATGTGGGTTAGATAGAACAACCATCAGGCTTACTTGGCCGGGACCCAGTTCTGCCTTCCGAATCAGCAATCTGGGCTCCTCTCTATTCCTTCAGCAACACTGTCTGGTGTGGGCTATTGCCCAGCCCTGAACTGAGACAGAAAAGCCAACACGTTTTTAGAGTGAAGCTCAGTGGTTAGAGCTCTTGTTTTGCGTGCATGAAGCTAGACGCCTCCCAACACACCTGACACACAATTGCATGTTTCCTGCCAAGAGCTGGCTATCCTTGGTCTCCTCCCTCTCACCCCTCTCAGTCAAATGCTTTCATTCCAACTGTACCTTCAAGAACTGCCGTGGCCAGGTTTATCACCATCTCCACGCTGCCAACCACGGTGCCAGCATCCCCAGCTGCTAATGCAATCTTTCTTTAGTCAGCCGAGCCTCTAGGAGGGCTGCCTTCCCCTCCTCTGCCTCTACGTCATTCTCAGGTCCAGTTTTCACATTATTTAAAATTGCATTTATTTGGTGAGGGGCAGGGGTGTTGGTGGTGCATATGCCACGATAAACCTGTGGGGGTGAGAGGACAACTTATAGGGATCTCCTTTTACTGTGTGGGTCCTGGGGTTTGCACTCAAGTCATCACCAGGCTTGGCAGCTTTGTAGCTCCAGGTCTAGTTTTGAATGCAGTGCTGGTCTCCGTCCCGAGACCATAGTGCTTGTCACCTCACAGGCAAACGTTATTTACTTACCACCTCCTTCTCTACAGCTAGAACACATCCCTCGTGATGACTGGGAGCTCAGAGCACTGCTCATGGCGTCCTGATACACTGTAGGCACTTGTGAAACAAAGCACTGAGAGAAAACATCAAGGGTTCAAAACATGCAAGTGAAACCAATGATGCGATGTCTCTGTTTGTAGGGAATTTGAAATCACTATGGTGGGATCCTGCTTTACATAGGGATTAGTGTCTGAAGTCAGCTTTGAAGGGGGAAAATCTCATAGAGTAAAAAATCAGCCTTGAAAGTCTCTTGGATTCAACATATTAATTTCAGGATAAGCCCATCCTAGTCGGTCTCTCCCATGATTGGAAAAGGACTTGCTGTTTCTTTGAATGCTATATGAACTTGTCAGCTTGAGTTGGGAGCGGGTGGTACAAAACGTGTGTGATTTGAACGCTTGCCTAACACTTGGCATGGGAACACTTGAGCCGGGGGGGTGCCCAGCATAGGAAAACAGCTTCACTTCTTCGTTGTGATGGCTGTGGGCTCTTAGAATTCAAGTCACTGCTGTGAACTTGACTTCTGGAGCACTGTGAAGACCGAATAGTCACTTTCCTTTGTTCCTGGGCACTAGCATCATCCGTGTGACTTAAATTATATAAAACCCCGTTCCAGACTTAGTCTCTGCCTTATTTCACCAGGTTCTTCAGCACCACTGATGCACACAGTGTGAAAGCTGAGGAGGCCCTTGATTCTGTTTATACCACCACAGAGAGACAACACTGCAATTTAATGGTTCTGGGCCCATCCTATGTGTAAAAAGGGCTCCTGTTTTTATGAACTCTAATCCCCCATTCTTCTCTACCTTGTGGGGTTCACAAAACCCATCACTGGGCAAATAAAATAAGTATCCCATACCTATCAGAGTCCTTCTCTATCATATTCCTCTCCTAACCCACCTGCACTTGAAGACCGCCCATCAGCAAGGAGAGTCAGCCCCATCAACATATAGCTTAGAATGGGCAAAAGCCTACTTCTTTTCCCTTCTTCCTCCAATTCCAACTCACCCCTTCTATTTAATATTTACTATAAGCCAAGGTTGCAGCTATGGAATGGGTTTTAAGCCTCACCCCCATTTCATGTGTCACAGCACAGACACCTCAGAATGAGGCTGACTATGGAGGTAAGACACTGACACCATTGGCCTGGAGTGAGTGGAAATATGGACACAGTGGCATCAGGGATGACCAGTTCCAGAGGTCCCAACACTCTTCCTTTGACACCTTCTGATCTCTGTGGACAGCAGGCAGACAAGCAGTACACGGACAATACATGTACAGAAAATGGTCATATGCATTAAAGTTAATGAATCTACAAGGAAAAATGAAAAATGAAGCTTGCTAGGTGATGCAGAAGAACCTATATTTTGAGATATCCTGGTTATCTCCCTTGTCTTTATAGATGCCCCCCCCCCTTTTTTATACCTCAGTGCTCAGAGGCAGACCTGAGAAGGTTATATCACTCACGTCAGCTCTCTGGCTTCCCAGGGAACAAGAGATTTGGAGTCAAAGAGACAAGGGTGATTTATCTTAGCCCTTTTCCAGAAGGGCCAGATCTTGTCCATATCTGGATTCTTTCCTTCCCACATCCTTTCCTGTGTTCTCTGATCTCTGTTCCCCTTCTGTGTGCTATTAGATCTGCTACTCCTGGCTCCCAAACCAACAACTGTCTCCTTGTTCTAATTTCCTACTAACTCTTAAACCTACTCACTACAGGCACAGCACTTACTTAAGCTCTTTTCTGTCACATCTCTCTGGGTTTTTGTGGGTTTTTTGGTTTGTTTGTTTTTGTTTTGTCAAAATACTGACTGATACAGACAACACACAGAACACAGTCATACAAATGACTACCTTGGTGTCAGATAGCCTTGACAACAACCCATCCGTGAATAGCTTAATGACTAGGGGAAGTTTATATCACTGATCTTGCTTTCCCACTTGCAAGACAGGGAAAATATTGTTTTTTTTCTCAGAGGACTGCTAAACCTGGTCTCCAATCAACAGCAGGCAGGGGAAAGAGGGCCAGACGGAAAGGAATCCATTCAGCAGTCAATGCTCTGAGACTACACCTCCAGGTCCCCATTAGAATTTCAGGCTCAGCTTTTGGTCCCTGACCTACAGAAGCCCTCAGAGAACACATGACTGTTGACTGCAGTGACTAAGTCTGTGCTGATTTTGTTTCAAGCAGGAGAAAACAGGTTTACTTCCCAGGCACTGTGCTAGCAAACTCTTCATCCTCTGTAAAGAAGATGAATGATGAAATGGTCTGGTTCAGACACGGCTGCAGATGACATTGTTCAGCCTCCTGTATTTCCGGTCTACCCCGTGTGGATGCTCACCCTCTGGAAACAAGAGGTCAAGCAGTGTCAAACAAACAAACAAACAAACAAACAAACAACAACAACGACAACAACAACAACAACAAAACCAGCCACACAATCAGGCCAGAAACAGAACAGACCCCCAGACACTGGCCAGAGGGATAAATAAACAAATGAAGGAAGCAACACCCAGGAGATCCTGGTGCCCTGTGGAAGTTCAGCAGACCCACTCAGTTCTATAATGACAGTGGGAGACTCTGAGAAGTTCCACAGTTCAATACAGGAGTGAGAAAGTTTGCCAAGAGGTAAGTGTCCAGGTAGACGTGGTCATAGCAGGCTACCTATGGCTCCGAGGCACTGGGGCTGTCTTCTGGAATGGCTCTGTTCTCGAAGAACTGGTCAAGAAACACAAAACAATAACCATTTCCAGAAGTATGTCTGGAAATTCAAAAAAGGGACTTAAGTAACTATCTTGACAAAATAGACCAGATTTAGTGCTTGGAATTCAGTTTACTGTTCAAAGAACTCTCCAACACCCATGTGTGTAAAGGGTGGTTGTTGCCAAAGGCATTTTATTTTATTTTATTTTTATTTTTTTAAACATTTATTTATTATGTATACATCGTACAGCTTTCTGCCTGCATGTATTCCTGCAGGCCAGAAGAGGGCACCAGATCTGATTATAGGTGGTTATGAGCCACCATGTGGTTGCTGGGAATTGAACTCAGGACCTCTGGAAGAGCAGACAGTGCTCTTAACCTCTGAGCCATCTCTCCAGCCCGCCAAAGGCATTTTAAAGGAGGTCAGAAGTGTGCACCTCGGGGAGACTTTTATGTTTTGGGTAATTTTGAAAAATATCTTAGATCTGGGGTAAGAGTCAGGGGAGACATGGTGGCCCATACCTTTAATCCTAGCATTTGGGAGACAGAGGCAGGCAGATCTCTTTGAGTTTGAGGATAGACTGACTGGTCTACCTGGCAAGTTTCAGGCTATGGAGACTCTGTCTTGACAGAACAATCCCCTACCCTACCCTTCTGGGCCTGTCTACTCTGCTAAAGTCCACTGGATTCTGTTAGCATCTACTGACTAGAGTCAGTGAATCCTTTCCTCCAATTCTCAAGCACACAGATCCCAGCTTCCTATCCTTTGGAACCACTGAGAATCAAGTCCGTGTGTCAGTGGCCATGTCTGGAAACTGAACACTTACAAGAATAGGAAACTGTGGCTGAAAGTTCATGAGCTCAAGGAAGGCAAGGGGTACAATACACTTATTCCCCGGGTCCCTCAGAGTCAGGCCAGCCATTTGTGGGGCAGACCTCAAGGCCTGGATGCCAGTCTTGGTGATCACAATGCCTAATTTGTACAGCCAATTTGTGGAGTGGTTGTCCGTAAAGAACAAGCTTGACTCATTTCTGTTTACCACTTGCAGTCTTGAAACAGCCGGTGGGTCCACGGTCCTCAGCTTGGACTGGTGTCCCAGCGATACTTTTCAGTTCCTGTGACTTCAAGTGCAGAGTGTTTTCTCCCCGTGTTAACGAAGTAGGTGAGAGGTTAGTTGATGCCAGAGTTTGGTGGCAGCATCCTGGTTGCCTGGTGCATGAGTTCGGAGTCTCTGCCAGTGGGAGCACCTGTCTCGGGTCAGCCACGACATTGCCATGGACTGCAGTTGGAAATGCTAGAAAAGCATGCACTTCCCAACTCTGAAAGCCAAGCTCCTGCCCCCGCTGAATTTGTCAGTTATCTCAGAGAACACAGTGCTACCCGCTGGCCTTACTGCTTTACCGTGCTCTTCAACGGTGACAATGGCTGCTGCTTGACGAGTATCCTCATGACAGACTTTCTCAAACAGTACCCAATGCTCCCTGACCACCGAGGAACACCTACAGCTTGGACAAGAGAGCCACAACAGGGACTACACAACCTCTGAGATTCTGCACCAGAATGACATCACTCAGTGCATGCTTATGAGGGAGTAAGCAGAATGTGGCAAGTTGTACACTATTGGTGTGGTATGTCATGGCAATTTGGGATTTCAAGACCTTGGAGGCTTTGGTCTAGGGCCTCTGGATAATGTCACATGAGACAACAGCATTCAGCATGAGGAACTGGGCTGGGCAGGCTCTGCTGTTGATGGGGGAGGCAAGAAACTGTGGCCCCATTTAAATACTGCAGGGATCAAGGAAATGGTGCACATTTATTTGGATATAATTGGCAAAAGTGGCAGCATTAAAGGCAACAGGGGTTTGTCCTTTGTTTGGATTTCGCTATTGCGTTTTATTTTAACCAAGGCTTCTCCTTATTTAATCGTGCAAAACTGCACCACGGACTTAAAAGAAAGGGTAAGGGAGGTATGCGGTTTATCTGCTAGAAAATTAAATAAAAGCAATGACTGTGAAAAAAAATTCTTATAAGCATTTAAGGGAATCAAAATTCTTTCTGGACTCCCCATTAGTTTTCAGTTGCTCTGTGGAACAATGTACAAACCTGTAAGGCAGAGCTAAGGTCTTTGTTCAGTCTTGGTGCTAATTATGGGTCATGCTAAGATAAGGAGCCACGAGTATATTAACAATGGGAAGATCTAAACAGCTAATTCAGCGTGCGTGCATGGAAGGGATGCAGGCTCGCAGAAATATCTTCATCTCCTTCTTAAGTGTGTCCTAACAACTGCCTGTCCCTTTCAAAAACCCTGACAAAAAGCAGTCTCACAGACTCGTCAAGAACCTTCCCTCTTGATATCAGATGAGAAACGGTTGTATAATTACATCACCCGTGTGATTAAATACAAATCCAGAACCTGCAAAGTGCACAGCATCACCATTTCATTTTCTAATAGAATTATCCTGCCGTTGGTGTAGAACTTTTTTTTCTGATAAGCCATGAATATCTAATTACTGAGTGATGTGACATTAACTCTTCTGGGTCATTTTTCTTTCAGAGTATAGATTTAGATTTAAGATGATTCACAGAATTCCTTTCTCATTTTGTTACTGGGATCCAAATCACAATACTTGGCATGTGAGAGCTCTAGTAGGCTTTTACTATCATCCAGGACAGGAGAAAAATATCCACCTGACATTTAGATTGAAAAAAAAAAAAAAGAAAAACCCTCTCCTTGGATTTAGCAAGCTTGTGGAATGGCAACTCTGGCAACCCCTGAGAGACAGCACAGGCTGTTAGAAGACATCATGCGCACGTGTAATGACCTTACAGGCGGGTCTTACAACGGTAAGCTGAGGCCACACTTGTTTGTTGAGATGAAAGGTTAAGTGGAAATTTCTGGTTTCTTTGGAAACTCAGTTGTGTCATGTGATGTTTTTCTGGAAGCTGTCTTGTGAGAGGATGTTTTACTGAAGCATACACTTGAGAGGGCGTGCGGTGTTTGGAAAGAGAATAAATGGAACCCCATAAACAGCGAGAAGACACTCTTTCACTGTGGCATCATGCAACGCTTTGCTGGTCTTTGCTGGTCATGCAATGCTTCACAGTCTCTCTTCTTTGCTGGTCTTCACTTCATAGAGAGAAGTGCACCGAAGAACTCCTTGTGGTATTCTGGCTGATTCTTGTTGCTTCTGATGCATTGACTTGTACCAATTTGGTGGGGCCTTGCAGTTTCTGCTGGATCAAACTGTTGCTACTGATTTGTGTTTGGTGTTTGCTATTGGACTGGATTGCTGGTAGCCTGTTAATGAAGAATAGAATCATCCCAAAGAATGACTTCTAAACAGGTCTAAAAGAAAGCATTTAGTTGGGGACTTGCTTACAGTTTCAGAGAATGAGTTCAAAACCATCATAGTTGGGACCATGGCTGGAGAAATAGCTGAGAGTTTCCAACTGATCTTCAAGATGAGAGAGAGTGCACACTGGGAATGGTGAGAGTCTTTTGAAACCTTAAACCCCACCCTCAATGACACACCTCCTCCAATATGGCCACACCTCCGAATCCTTCCCAAACAGTTCCACTCCTTGGTGATTAAGTGTTCAATTACATGAACCTATGGAGGCCCTTCTCATTCAAACCACCCTAAAGTATCAAGATATAGGGTGTTTAGGGGGTTGGGGATTTGGCTCAGTGGCAGAGCGCTTGCCTAGGAAGCGAAAGGCCCTGGGTTCGGTCCCCAGCTCCGAAAAAAAAAAAAAAGAACCAAAAAAAAAAAAAAAGATATAGGGTGTTTATTATTGGCTAACCTGTGGTGTAAAAGTGGGGCAATCATTGCTATTTACTATTTCAATTAGAAATTTGGAACATGTATTTTGGTTTGATATGGAAATTTCTTCTTAATTATTGGCAAACAGTCTGATAAACAGCCTTCTGTCTAGAAGTAGTATGTGGTATCTCCATCGTCTCTGAGTCCTTTAGCTGATTATTTAAAATTGCTAATTAAGCAGATCAGTTCTGTTTAGAGTTGGTATTTTTGTCTTTATTAATCAAAAGCACAATTCCTTAGCACACATGTATGTGTGTCTCTAAGTGTATATCTGTGTGTGTCTAGATGTATGTGTCTGTGTGTATGTATGTGCATTTATGTATTTGTGTGTATCTATGTGTGTCTGTGTCTGCTTACATCTGTGTGTCTTTGTGCATGTGTATGTTTGTTTATGTGTTTGTGTGTATCTATGTGTGTCCGTGTCTGTTTACTGTTTATCTGTGTGTGTGTGCGCGCACATGCACACACGAGTGCATGCCATACTACTGTCAAAGCCAGAGGACAACATGTGGGAGTCTGTTCTTTCTTTCACCATTTGTCTTGGGAACACAACTCAAGTCATCAGGCATTCTTGGTAAGTGCTTTTCCCCACTGAGTCCTCTCAGGGTTCCCTATTCACTTATGTTAATAGTGGAATTATACTGTCCTCCAACAGAGGACAGTTTCTTTTAAAGTATCATGAGCTCAAATACATAGAGACTTTTCTTTACCGAAATATACTGAAACCGTACTGTGTAGCACTTCTGAATTTAATTCCAAGCCTTCTCGGAATTGAAAAAGCTTGGATTGCCTCCAGCCACTCTGAGGACTGACATTTCTGATTGACAGGTCTCAAGCAAGAAGAGACAGGATTCTTTGTCAGCAATCTTGGCAGTTCATTCTGCTTTCTTCATAGTGTTAGATTTAATGACTCTACAAGTAGGTGGTCTCACTTAGACCACGGCCTGGGATTTGAACTGAACATTACCCTCAAATTCTTCTGTAGCCATTGGCTCTGAGCACACAGCTTTAATCACATAAATCGGCAGTTTGATTTTGCTTTTTGTTGTTGTTTCTAGATTAGTTTTCTAATTCTAAAGACCCAAGACTTACCAGGAACATACATTCCTCCCATGTTTTTTACTCTGCATGTCCACGTACTTCTGAAACAAATTAATGCTCAGCTGGAATATGGAAATGTCTCTGGTTTTGACTGTGGTGATCAGAATTGTCACTCACTCTGATGATACAGGTGTCAGCTGTCAATCCCTACGTGCTAGTCAGGTTTAATGTTTCGAACCCCTGGAGGCATCAGATGGGATAGCATTGTAACTGCACAGAAGGATTGAGGTTTTATGACGCGTTCAGATGTAGCAATGCCTCATAACACACAATGCTGCCAAGTCTCTGACCTTTAACCTTGTGTTCTGACTGGCCTTGAGCCTGCAATCCTCCTGCCTCAGTCTCCTGAGTGGTGAGGATTGCAGGACTCTCCTGACATACCCAGATTGCTCTCTTTCATTTATACAGGTGTTCAATTTTGTTACAAGAAAATGGATCTGGGAACAGATACTGCTTAACATCTGAAGCATTTATAATCCTTAAATCAAAATCCAAACACATGATCCCAGGGCCCCCTGCCTCGTTATAAAAAGCTGTTGACTTTCTGTTTTTATGTAGGTGATAATCTAAAAGCAACCTACTGTACTCTGCGTCCTCTGGATGATGACATATGAGAGAGTCTTGACACTGTGATGGACACAATTTTCAAAATTATTCTAATGGTAGAGATGTCAAATGTAAAACCCAAACATTATCAAGTTTCCTGGATTGAGCACTCAGAGTGGCTTGTAGCATTTTCTTCTGTTTCAAGGGACACGCAGACTCCATACATAGGTCTTTACAATGCCACTGGCAAAATGAAACGGTGTATCTTACCCATGAAAAATTATTATGATCACTATTCAAAGAAAATAATAACCAGTGTCAAGTAATTGGTGGTGTTTAGCTAGAAAAAGGCTGTCAACTCAAAAGAATATGGAAGGGGCCTCCAGCACCATACCCATGCTGTAAATGGTAATTCAATTTCAATACAACATTTTGTGCCACATTAATTTAATGTTGTTAATTTGAATTTTATTGGTTTCGCAATTTGTTTGTAATTAGTGCATTCACTAGGGCTTTATAATTGAATAAGAACTACGACATAAGGAGTTCATAACTAGTTTTACGCTCATACATTTTTAAGTAATATTATTATAAGCATAATTGGAGTCAACATCTGGAGAACAGTAGGAGATATTTTTTGAAGCATTTGTACAACTATATGTAGAGAGGCTATTATACCACGCTTGTATGCCAGCGCTACTTTTACTGCTATTCCAGAGAAATTAAACATCTTAAGAGGAATTCAAATGGAGTAGCTGATAAACACATAGGTTACCTCTGTGTGCATATTCAAGTATATATATATATATATACATATATATATTTGATTTCCTCTAAGATGTGTTATACTTATGTGTATTTCTGTGATCAACAACTTGAAAGTTTGCTCGTGTGTGGTACTGGGGGTTTTGTTAAATAGATAGTTCTTGGTGTGGGGTGATGTTATCTGCCTACATGGTGTAACTTCATTTAATTGTACAACTATATGTAGAGAGACTATTATACCACATTTGTATGCCAGTGCTACTATACGTATATATGTATATATGTATATATGTACATATATACATGTGTACATGTGTATATGCGTACATGTGTACATGTGTATATATGCATATATGTATATATGTATGTATATATGTATATATGCATATATGCGTATATGTATATATGTATGTATGTATATATGCATATATGTATATATGTATGTATGTATATATATGTATATATGTATGTATGTATGTATATATGTATATATGCATATATGCATATATGTATATATGTATATATGTATGTATGTATATATGTATGTATGTATATATGTATATATGTATATATGTATATGCATATATATGTACATGTGTATATATGTATATGTGTATGTATATATGTATATGTGTACATGTGTACATGTGTATATATGTATATATGTACATGTGTATATATGTACATATGTACATATGTATATATGTACATATGTATATATGTATATATGTACATGTGTATATATGTATATATGTACATATGTACATATGTATATATGTATATATGTATATATGTATATATGTATATATGTATATATGTATATATGTACACACATACATACACACATACATACACACATACATACACACATACATGCACACACATGCACACATACACACACACTAGATCAATGAATAATCTATAATGTAATTTCAGGTAAACATAAGATAATTTGATTCCTTATGACTTTTTCCAACATCCTCAGTATTATTTATTTACAACCCACCTCTGTACTACCCTGACCCCACTCCCCTCCTCTGAATGGCCCTGGCTCCCACACCCCTATTACCAATTCCTGTTCTTTCTCAGTTTTCCTTTCATAGCACCTGTGCCCTGCTATGCCCCTCTCAGTCTCTGCCCCCTCTCTCACTGTCCGTCTCTACTAGGTTATGTACTCACACCGGAAGACCCAGAACTAGAACTAAGGGAGGATATTTGGTATGTGTCTTTCTGGTTCTGTGCTTTCTTACTCAGCAGGATTTTTCCCTAGCTCCACCTACTGACCTGAAAAATTATATTTCTTTACAGGTGAATAAAGTTCCATTGTGTATGTGTACCACATTTTCACCATCCATTTATCAGTTGATGGACATCTAGGCTGGTTCCACTTCTTAGCCGTTGTCACTAGAACAGTGCACATAGGCGAGTAACCTTTTCTATGGTAGGAGATGGAGTTCCTTGGGTATGTACACAATACTAGCACAGCTGGGTAGCACGGGAGCCCTGTTTACACCTTCCTGAGGAAGCTGCACACTGATTCCCACAGTGAGGGAGCAGTTCACACCCTCAGTTCACAACCCCCAGTTCACACCCTCAGTTCACACCCCCCAGTTCACACCCTCAGTTCACACTCTCAGCAGTGATGATTTAGGGTGGATCTCTCCCCACATGCCCACCAGTGTTTGTTGTTTAATTGGCATTTCCTTGCTGGATAATAATATCAGACCCCCTTTCAAGTATGTATCCACCATTCCTATTTCTCCTTTTGAGAACTCTCCCTTTAGATCTATAGTCCAGTTTTTTTGAGTTGCTTGCTTTCTTGATACTTGATACTTTTTTGTTTTTTGTTGTTGCTTTTGAGTCTTTTAAATATTTTACATATCATTCTTCTACTGGATATACAGCTGGTAAAGATTTCCTCCCATTCTGTGGGCTTCTTCTTCATTAGACTGGTTATTTGTTTTCATTGCTTCCTTAGCTGTTCAGAAGATTTTGGTTTCATGAGGTTCCACATGTCAATGAACCGGCCTTTATCCCTGAGAAGATGGAGTCCTATTTAATGTATTTAGTTCCTATCTGTTCTTCCAGCAGATTCAGAGTTTCAGGCTTCACATTCAGGTCTTTGATGCTCTCAGAGCTGACTTTTGTGCTGAGTGGGGCACAGGGGTCCAGTTCCAGCTTCTATGTGCAGACATCGCTCTCCCCAACACCACTTGGCAGAGATGCTGTTTTAGCTTTAGTGTACACCTGTAGCATCGTTGTTCAAAATCAGGTGGCTAAAGTTGTGTGGACTCAATTCTGAACCTTCCATTCACCGTGTCCTTTTTTATTTTATCACTGTAGATGGTGTGACTTGAGATCAGAAATGGCAATGTCTCCAGCATTATTCTTTTTCCTCAGGATTGCCCTGGCTAGGTGTGATCTTTAGTGTTTCCATACAAACGTCAAGATTTTTTTTTTTTAATTTCCACGAAGACTTCATGGGGATTTTGATTGGGATTACAGTAAATCTTTAACTTGCTTTTGGTAGGATAGTAATTTTCAGTTTTAATTATACCAATCCACAAGCTTGGAAGGCCTTTCTATCTTCTAGTATCTTTGATTTCTTTCTTCAGAGTTAAAGTTTTCCTTGTAGTGGGCTTTAACTCCTTGGCTAGGTTTACCCTAAGGTGTTTATAATCACCCCCCCCCCACTACCATCACCACCACCACCACCATCCCCACCACCACTACCATCATCACCACCACCACCATCATCGTCATCACCATCATCATCGTCGTCATCATCATCGTCATCATCATCATCACCACCACCACCACCATCATCATCATCGTCCACCATCACTACCACCACCACCCCCATCATCATCATCATCATCATCACCATCACCACCACCACCACCTCCACCACCACCACCACCACCACCTCCATCTCCTCCAACCCCACCTTCACCACCACCACCACCTCCACCACCACCACCACCTCCACCACCACCTCCTTCACCACCATCACCACCACCACCTCCTCCAACTCCACCTCCACCACCACATCCTCCACCACCAACTCCACCTCCTCTTCCACCACCTCCACCTCCACCTCCACCACCACCTCCACCTCCACCACCTTCACCTCCACTACCACCACCACCACCTTCACCACCATTACCACCACCTCCACCTCCTCCACCTCCACCTTCACCTCCTCCACCTTCACCTCCACTACCATCACCACCACCACCACCACCACCACCACCACCTCCACCACCACCATCATTGTCAACATCACCACCACCACCATCATCCCATCTGTGAATGGGGTTGTTTCCCCGATTTCTTTCTCGGTGACTTGTTATTGGTGTATGGAGAAGCTATTATTTTGTTTTTGTTTTTTAATGTCAGTTTTGTGCTAGAAAAGCCGGAAGTGTCCATTAGTCTTAGGAATTTCCCAGTGAAGCTTTTGGTATCTCTTGAGTATAATCTCATCTGCAAACAGCAACACTCTGACTTCCCCTTCCCTATTTGTTTCCCTTTAATCTCCTCCTCTGGCTATAACATTGAACACTGTATTGAGTAGTAGAGTCAGTGGACATTCCTGCCTCATTCCTGGCTTTAATGGGATCTCTCCAAGTTTTCCTCACTTAGGATGAGGTTGGCTATGGATTTGCCATATAGAATCTTTGTCAATGTTGAGGTACGTTCCCTCCAGTCGTATTCTCTCTAAATATTTTGGATTTTGCCAAAGGCCTTTTCAGTAGCTATCGAAGTGAGCATGTGATTCTGTTTTTAAGGACATTTATAAAATTTTTATATTTATTAGCCTTTGTATGCTGAAGCATTTCTGAATATCCGGGGTAAACACAACTTGATCGTAGTGAATACTCTTTTTTATTACTTTTATTATTCTTTTTAAACCTTCACTTACAAAGTAGGGATTTTCCCTTGGGGGGGTCTCACATCCTTGGTTTTCATTGTTAAATCTCCATGAGTTTATGTTATTTTCTGAAGAGTCTTTTGCTATTGGTTTGTGTCCCAGTTGTGAATGCTCATGGACTGCTAAACCTTGTGTATTCTATGGTGTTTCTGTGAAATTCAATAGATATAGTTGTTAGGACTCCTTGACTATAACGTCCCTTAACTCTGGTGTTTCTGTTTATTTTCTGTCTGGGTGTCCTGTCAATCGGTGAGTATAGGATATTGAAATCACTTCTGTTACTATGTTGGGGTCTCTCCATGGCTTATTTGTTTTGTAAGGTTGGGCGAACCTGAGCTTGGTGAAAGTATGTTCAGAATTCTAGTGTCCTCTTAGTGGGTTGTTTTCTCGATCCGAATGAAATGACTTTTATCTTGTCTGATTAGTTTTGTTCTGAAGTTGATTTTGTCAAATGTTAGGATGAGGATGCTTGCTTGTTTCCCGGCCCTGTTTACTTGGAGCACTTTTCTCTGTCTTTACCAAGAGTCTAAGCTTCAGGAGAGATGTGTTTCTTGAGGACAGAGACAGGTGGATGCTGTTTCTTGATCCCATCAGCCAATGGCTTTGGATTTTGGAGTCAAGGTCATTACTATTTAGCTATCATTAAAAGGTGTGCGTTTATTGCTGTCCTTCCGTTGCATTCATGGTGGTCGTTTTTCTTGGTCCTGTTTTGCATCCAGTCACAGCATTATTCCCTTCTTCCTGTAGCCTTTTGGGTAGACTTAGCTTCCTTTTCAGTACAAAAGATTCCTTGCAGTGTTCTCTGTTGGGGCAGGTTTAGTTGAGAATCCCTTTAGTCTGTTTTTACCATGGAAAGTTTTTCTTACTCATTCAATTAGGGAAGTTAGTTTTAACAAGTAGACTAGTCACTGTTGGGGTCTGTGGTCTTTAGGACTTGAAGTACATTGCTTGTCAAGCTGCTTAGGCTTTTAAGGACATTGAGAAGTCAGCCGTTACTCTTATGGGATGGTGGCATCGAAGAGCAGGGTAGACGGCAGGTCTTGTGTAGCTGCCACAATCCAAGGACAAGAGGCATTGGATGGCCTGGCCTAGCACGGGCATGGCCAACGGGCATGGCCTCCAGCAACATTTGGCTTGGACAAAGTGCTGTGGCGGGCACTGAGGCAGGGTGGGGCCATGTATGCCTCTGTGTGTGTGTGTGTGTGTGTGTGCTTGAGCAAGGTGCAAGGCAGGTGGAGTGGCTGGGTGTGATGTGGCCAAATGGATCTTATCACTGGTCCATTGACTGTCTATGCCACCTCCAGGGTTCTAGGACTGACAGGACAGTGAAACTTCTTCCCCTGTCTACCACCAATATTAGGATGGAACTCAGGCCTTTAAATATGCAAAGCAAGCATTGTCCACTGTATTGTAGCCCAGCCTTTTCCTTGTTGAATTACTATCCTAAACTGAGCATGCCCTCCCCAAATAAACTCCCCAATCTTCTTTCATTTTATGAGGGTGATGCTTGGTACCTGGTGTTTCAAAAACAAGGAAAGATGTTGTCAGTCATCCTGCAGCTCCAACCTGAGGGAGTCTCAGGGACCAGAGCCTGTCGATTCAGGGTTGGGGGAGGGAAGAATATGAAAGACAGAGAAAAAGGATCTCTCCACACTGAGGCAAGGAAACTGAACGTCACAGAGGGGTGTGCCTCGAGGCAGTCTGTAAATCCACTTCCTTTGTCATAACAAGAACAAATCCCACCTTTGAAGTATTTCTTTCTTGTTACAAGGGGATATCTTTTGTTTAATCCATTTTAGCCCTTAATGCCTGACCTGGATCAATCCCGTTGGTTACGTTACACAACATTCAGAGCAATTTTAAACTCGTCTGGAGGCAGAGAGCAGGTCGGGTTCTGCATATCTGTCAGGGCAGCAAACCCTAAGAATAATCAACACTTCAGTTGACATCCTTTACTCAGGGACGCGTACTGTTTGTGCTGTCTCACCGTGTAGTTAGAGCTAACATTGTTACCCAGTTTTCGATGAGTGTCACTGGGGTTATATTTTGAATGATCTTTTCACGACTGACTCCTAGTTACATGTTCACAGTGGGGAGAGAGGCCAGTGGTCACCATTAACGCCCAACATCTTGAACTAACAATCAAGGGCCGGGCTGAAGAGTTGTAAAGGCAACGCCCCTAGATTGGGCTCCTATTATCGCCATGTAAAAGGCCTCGTGTGGTGGTGCCCACTTGTAATCTCCATGCCACAGAGATGGAGACAGCTAGGTACCCACGGCTCACTTGTCAGACAGCATGGCCGAAATGGTGCACTCCAAAGTTCACTGAGAGATCAGATATGGGACAATTGGGCTAGCTATGACGACATAGTGAAGTAAAACAGACATTTTGTTTCCCGGAGTAAACGTGGTCAACAGAGACGTTGATTACACTTAACGTTTACTGCCCAATATTGACATCTGGAGTCAACCTCTGACCTCTACTGGCACATGCACACGCTTTGACACACAATCACATATACCGCACATGTACACTATGTGTGTATGTGCACACATACACACACACACACACCCCACATACATACATGCACACACACACACCCCACATACATACATGCACACACACACACCCCACATACATACATACACGCACACACACACACTCCCCACATACATACACGCACACACACACTCCCCACATACATATACGCACACACACACTCCACACATACATACATGCACACACACACACTCCCCACATACATACACGCACACACACACCCCACATACATACATGCACACACACATGCACCCCACATACATACACGCACACACACACACTCCCCACATACATACACGCACACACACACACCCCACATACATACACGCACACACACATGCACCCCACATACATACATGCACACACACACTCCCCACATACATACACGCACACACACACTCCCCACATACATACACGCACACACACACTCCCCACATACATACACGCACACACACACACTCCCCACATACATATACGCACACACACACACTCCACACAAACATACATGCACACACACACACTCCCCACATACATACACGCACACACACCCCCCACCTACATACATGCACACACACATGCACCCCACATACATATACGCACACACACACTCCCCACATACATACACGCACACACACACTCCCCACATACATACACGCACACACACACACTCCCCACATACATATACGCACACACACACACTCCACACAAACATACATGCACACTCACACACTCCCCACATACATACACGCACACACACACCCCACCTACATACATGCACACACACACATGCACCCCACATACATACACGCACACACACACACTCCCCACATACATACACGCACACACACACACTCCCCACATACATACACGCACACACACACTCCCCACATACATACACGCACACACACACACTCCCCACATACATATACGCACACACACACACTCCACACAAACATACTCGCACACACACACACTCCCCACATACATACACGCACACACACACTCCCCACATACATACACGCACACACACACTCCCCACATACATACACGCACACACACACACTCCCCACATACATATACGCACACACACACTCCACACAAACATACATGCACACACACACTCCCCACATACATACACGCACACACACACCCCACCTACATACATGCACACACACATGCACCCCACATACATACACGCACACACACACACTCCCCACATACATACACGCACACACACACTCCCCACATACATACACGCACACACACACTCCCCACATACATACACGCACACACACGCTCCCCACATACATACACGCACAGACACACACTCCCCACATACATATACGCACACACACACACTCCACACAAACATACATGCACACACACACACTCCCCACATACATACACGCACACACACACCCCACCTACATACATGCACACACACATGCACCCCACATACATACACGCACACACACACACTCCCCACATACATACACACACACACACACCCCACATACATACACGCACACACACACACTCCACACATACATACATGCACACACACACACACTCCCCACATACATACACGCACACACACACAGGCACAGCAAGGACCACCTTCTCTTCCAGGCTCCAGGTCATCTAAAGGTATAGGTATACATTTTTTCAGCCATAGGGGACTCTTAGTTTCTCATTCTTGAATCTCAATGTCTTCTACTTCACCAGCATTGTTTTCCTGAACAAGAAAATCAATGAAAGTTCGTTCATAAAATATACTCCTGATTCTTCACTGTGGGAAAGAACATTTGACCCCATTCCTCACTGCAATGCACAAGACTGTGAACAGGAAAAGGGGGCTCTGTCTAAGGCAGCACCAGCCATTATGTAAGTACTAAACCCAAGGCTTTGCGCATGCTGGCCTCCAGCCCAGAGCCACAGCCCCGCCCTCTACCTGCTCACTAGGTGTCCTCAGGCTGGTCGCTATTTACTGATTCTTAACGATGCCCATTGTTTCTCGAATCTTCTCAGGTAGATGGACTACTGAACAACCTTCCCAGAACATGAAATGGCAAAGCAGGAAGGAAGAGGATGAAGCACATTCTAGCAGTCACTTATCCTCTTGTCCTGAAGGAGCAAAGAGGACACCACAGGACAGAAACGGTGCAGGCAGTGGAGGTGCTGTACGTCTGATGTCCGAGTCTTTAAAACTGCTATTGTCAGCATAAGGACCCAGACTGACCTAAGAAGCAGGGCGCAGTGTGTGCCTCTGCCACACTGTCACCGGGGGTGGAGACGAATGAGCCTGCAGCTCACCTGCCAGCCGGTGTAGCCAGTTGGCAAGCTCCGGGTTCGCTGAGAGACTAGGTCTCCACAAAAGGAGAGAGTGATAGAGGCTGACACCCAACCGCATGCACACATGTCCAGGTCCCCATGCTCACATGTGTGTGCACATACACACTACACACAAAAATAAAAAAAAATTAACACTTCATCAGCAAAACCATAAGGTAAGTTGGTTCCGTCTCTTCATATCAGCAGTGTTTGCGCTCACAGTCAGTCAAACGTTCCCCCCACTGAGAGGAAGCATTTTTGTCTTTCCAGACACAAGGTGCTTCTCTGGGAAGGTGACTTCTTAAAGTCTCAAATAGGCTTCTGGGTAACCTAACAAACAGATTGTGACTGAATAAATGGATCAGCCGGGCACTCCTCCTCAAAGAAGGGTGAGCTATCATCCACAGGACTGTGAGAGCCAGACTAAGCCACCATGACACTTCTTTACGATCAGAGAGAGAAAGGTCCTGTTGAGTTACAATGTTTGACATTTGAAACCACTTATTGGGTGTTCATTAGTCCACCCGTTCTCATGATGCTGTCCAATCTCGGTCTCTCCCAGTGGCAGGAGGAAATGTGGCAAGAGGTCTTGCGGGATGCCAGGATTCAGGACAAGCTATCCCTGATGTGGGTCTGGAGGACCGGGGGAAACAACAGGCACATTATGGGACACACTCTTCCTCTTGCCTTCATCACAAAACAGGTCACAAAAGAGTCCTGGCCCTTGCTCCAGAGGGGCTTGTCCTGGGCCCCAGGTCTATGGGTAGAGACAGAGACACAGTGTCCTAGCAAGCAGGCTGTGCTAAGCTCTCCCTAGTGTACGAGCATTTCATCATGTCCTTTGTCCTCTGGTCAAACGGATGCATAGCTGCTCTTAACGCCTCTGTCTTTGTTTCTCTGGGTCTTCAACTGTGAAGTCACCACATCACATAAAATTGACCTCACATCAACGTGTCACGCACACCTGCCTCACAGGCATCTTGGCCATGTGCTTTGTCGTGGCAAAGAAGACCAAGTGGTCCACTTACTCCGCTCTCTGAAATCACGTGCATTAGGTTTCAAAGTTACTTGAAATTTACTTCAATATAAAAATGAGTGTGGAATCAGAAACTGACAGGCTAATTCCAAAGTTCATATGGAAATTCAAAGAGCTCAGAAAAGCCAAGATAATCTTTAATATGAAGACCATGGGCTGGAGACATGGCTCAGGGCTAAGAACTCTGCTGTTCTCGCCGAGGGCCTAAAGTAATTTCCTAGCACCCACATCAGGAAGCTCAAACTGCCTGTAATTCCAGATTCAGGGTAACCAGTGTCCTCTTGTGGCCTCTGCAGGCATCCACACACACTCACAAATGAAAATAATAATAAAAAAGAACACAGTTAGAGAATGTATGCTTCCCAACTGCAAACTGACCACATGTTGTAGAGTGTGATGGTCAGTTTTGTATGTCACCATGGCGAGACTTTTGTTATTCGGTCAGACGCCAATCTAAGCGTTGTTATGGATTTATTTTGTAGATGTCACTGAAATGTAAACCAATTGAGTTAAAGCAAAGAAGAGCATGGTAGGCTGTCTGAGAGGTAGGCTGTCAGTCGTCAGAGGGAGACTCAAAGCTCCCTTGAAGAGGAAGAAATTCTTCCTGTCAGTGGAAGCTTCCTACCTGCGTTAGGGCTGTAGTTGTCCTTCCGGACCATCTTGACCTTACTGCAATTTTGCAAGCCAATCCCTTGTATATACATTAGTTCCCCTCTCCTCCATCTCTGTCTCTCTCTGTCTCTGTCTCTCTCTGTCTCTCTGTCTCTGTCTCTCTCTGTCTCTGTCTCTCTGTCTCTCTCTGTTTCTGTCTGTCTCTGTCTCTCTGTCTCTGTCTGTCTCTGTCTCTGTCTGTCTCTGTCTGTCTCTGTCTCTGTCTCTGTCTGTCTCTGTCTGTCTCTGCCTCTCTGTCTCTCTGTCTCTCTTTCTCTCTCTCTCTCTCTCTCTGTGTGTGTGTGTGTGTGTGTGTGTGTGTGTGTGTGTGTGTGTGTGTGTGACTTTTCTCCACGAAGACAAGACTAACAGAATAGGATTAAGCACAGAACCCAGGAGCAAATCGTCATAGTCTTGCATTTGTCACCTCCAGTTGATTTCTGACAAGTATATGAAGAAAGAATGTTTTCGCCATGACATAAACATGGCAAAGACTGGAATCATACCTCTCCTGCATACCGACACACAGAGATCAACCCAAAAGGGATGGAGGACGCGAATGTAAAAGCTGAAACTCTACAATCTCAAAGCACAGAGGTAACTGCAGCCTTGGATGAAGCAATGGTTCCTTATACAGGAAGCTCAAGTATAAACCACAGAAGAGACAATAGGACATTGTAGTTCATGGGAAACAAAAGGCTTCCCCAGAGACTGGGAGAGCGTGTTTTCACTCTATCCTCTGCCTATCTAATAGAGATTTATCGTCCACACCATATAAAAGGCGGTTACAAACCAAGCACTTCTCTGGAAGCTGTCCTCTCTGCAGATAACACTGCCAGCTCTCTGTGTGCTTTATCCAACACCACCTACAGGGTGCGGCACAGCTCTGCACCTCTCACCGGCCTCCTTCCTAGCCGATAATCCACAGTGTGTGCCAGGCTCCATGCTCACTCTTGTGGTGAACAAAGACAAAACCCAAACAGCTACGGAGCAGTGTGATGCCTGCCAGAGTAGACTCCTCTGTGAGAGCAGGGGTGGCCTGACGTGCCTATGATGTGGAGCTAGTCAAGGAAGGCCCAGCGAGGATCGTTTTAGTCAAAGTTTAAGGATAAACAGGAATCCACTGGAAATCTCTCTCCCTCTCTCTCCCTCTCCCTTCACCTTCCTCTCCCCTGCCCTCTCCCCCTTCCGTGTGTGTGTGGGGTGTGTGTATCTGTGTGTGTGTATCTGTGTGTGGTGTGTGTATCTGTGTGTGTGTGTGTGTGTGTAGTGTGTGTGTGTATCTGTGTGTGGTGTGTGTGTATCTGTGTGGTGTGTATGTGTGTATCTGTGTGTGTGTATCTGTGTGTGTGTATCTGTGTGTATCTGTGTGTGTGTATTTGTGTGGTGTGTGTGTATCTGTGTGTGTGTATCTGTGTGTGTGTATCTGTGTGTGTGTATCTGTGTGTGTGCATCTGTGTGTGTGTATCTGTGTGTGTGTATCTGTGTGTGTGTATCTGTGTGTGTGTATCTGTGTGTGTGTATTTGTGTGGTGTGTGTGTATTTGTGTGGTGTGTGTGTATCTGTGTGTGTATCTGTGTGGTGTGTGTGTGTATTTGTGTGGTGTGTGTGTATCTGTGTGTGTATCTGTGTGTGTGTATCTGTGTGTGTGTGTATTTGTGTGGTGTGTGTATCTGTGTGTGTATCTGTGTGGTGTGTGTGTGTATTTGTGTGGTGTGTGTATCTGTGTGTGTATCTGTGTGTGTGTGTATCTGTGTGTGTATGTATCTGTGTGTGTATCTGTGTGTGTGTATCTATGTGTGTATCTGTGTGTGTGTATCTGTGTGTGTGTATCTGTGTGTGTGTATCTGTGTGGTGTGTGTGTGTATCTGTGTGTGTATTTGTGTGGTGTGTGTGTATCTGTGTGTGTATCTGTGTGTGTGTATCTGCGTGGTGTGTGTGTGTATTTGTGTGGTGTGTGTGTATCTGTGTGTGTATCTGTGTGTGTGTATCTGTGTGTGTGTATCTCTGTGTGTGTGTGTGTGTGTGTGTGTGTGTGTGTGTGTGTGTGTGTGTAGGAGAAGTTGGCTCAGAAGAGGAAGGGAGCTAGGATCGAGCATCCAAGGCAGTGGTCAGGCCTGCAGAGCTCTAGAGATTGTGCTATTGACATTTTAAGCCATTTGAGAATCATTTGTGCAGGGCACCTGAGTAACAGCAGAGGCTTGAAGTAGACAAGAGCACCCTTCCTTTGACGCCAATGGAAACCAGTTCTGTCATAGCCTGTAGCAAACGGACTGCGCTTGGCCAGTCTACCCATCAAGGTGGTTCTCTTGCTCTTAAGCAGACACTGACTTTCCCAGCATCCCTCGAAGCTAACAGAGACCAACTTGTTTTCAGCAGGAGAGTTTCTCCTCTACTGACGAAAGAGATAGAAGTGTCGGACACTGGCTTCTCCTTTCCTCCTGTCTCTTGACCTTGAACATGATTTTTTTTTTAGAAACACCGCAAAACAACCAAACAACAACAACAGGAAACGCTGAGAGCCAATATGGCAAGAGTGAAGGACAGAAAAGCTACAAATGACCGTGTCTTTGGTATACCACAGAACATTTGTCAAAAACACCAAGAACACTCAGGAAAAACTTCCCTTCGTGAAATTGTCCTAGCGGGGAATGAACAAAGTAGCAAATGCAGGCACTGCTTAGGGCACAGAACACTTCCAGCCAAACACAGAGCAGTGGCTTCCCTTCCCTCAGAACTCATTCACCCTCGGCCGTTTTCAATCCACTACACACGATCCCATCTGAATTCCTGGACAATTCCACACCATCAAAGTCTGCTTGTCATCCTACAGCATGTCTTAAAGATATCTGTCCCATTAGTGATTAAAATCAATGGAATTTAAGGCGTGTATGTAAGGACCCTGATTTCTTCATTCTAATTAGGGGATTGGCTGCCCTCTAGTGGTGAGAGCTGGTAATGGCGCTGTAATGCCAACGTGGGCTGATTTGATTGTGTTTCTGCAATTGTTGGTGGACAGTTTATTCTATGCCATGTGTGGTCCTTGGCTTTGCCATGGCACCGGCAAGGAAGATAAGCCAGCATCCTAATTCCAATAGAGTAGGCTGAAAATCAAGTAATAAACATCTTAGAAAGCAATTATCAAAATTGAACACAGTCGTGGAGTAGGGCTAAGATGGCATTCCGTGTTGTGGTGTTGGGCCGTGTGGAGTGATCAGGTGACATTTACCCCGAGAGCTGGAGGCTAACATTCCAGGCAAAAGAAGCAGACACGACTTTGGGGTATCTGATTAGCACGATGTTCAGAGCGGCTGGGGCTCTCCATTGAGGGTGAAAATGCCAGGGGATGGTTTTATACAGAGCCTCAGAAAATCAAAAGCAAGTGGACCTGACAAAACTGGACAAGGAAAACACACAGATTGAATGACATTCTTCTTTAAAGCAGAGTCTGGTTACCGAGTGGAAGAGAAGCCGTAAGGGAAAGGAGCAGAGATGGGTTTACAGTGGCGATTCTGGGTTGGAAATGGTGGCAGCTTGATCCGGCACAGCACTGGTGGCCGTGGAGAAAGGCGACACATGGGGATGTATTTTGGAGGTGAATGACAAGATCTGTTGAATGCTTGGATGTGGGTGATAAGGAGAAAGGAGGAATCAAGAATAATGCTCAACATTTCAAAAAGCTTTATTTTGGTTTATGGGTGAAGTATATATAAATTTCTATTTTCCAGTTCCCAGACCCCCAGAACCCTAAGGTTCTAAGAGATCAAAGATCCTACAACTGGCACCATGGCAGCACCAGAATGAGGGCTCAGTCGCCAGGGCTCTGGAAGCCACTCGAATGGTTCGAAGAGTTTGGACATGTGAAGAGGACTTAACGAAATTGATTCAGGGAACTCCTTTTAAAGAGAAATATCCCTTCTTCCTCTCCGGATGTGTAGGTGCAAAGCAGATCTCAGTGCTTCTGAGAGCAAGATGAGCACATTCTGGTTGACTAGAAGGAGATTTGGGGGTGAGGATGGTGATGTGGGATCCGTGACAATGATGGTGGGGTTCATGTAGCTATCTTTTCCAAAGCACTTCCCATGGCCCAGTATTTCAACCACACTCCATGCTTCTGACCAACCTGCATCCTGTTACTAGCCCCATTTTATGGGACCAAAACAGGAGTAGGGCAAGTGGCTTGCCCAAGGTCATTCAGTGACAACAGAGATGTCAACACAGGTCTTCCCTTAAAGTCCTCCTTTCTTTGTTTCCACTCTCTTGGCTGCCAGGGCAATGGCCCCAGTCTTGGATCTCCTCATTTGCAGTGTTGAGGACACTAGCAGGAGGAAACATCACTGTTAGATACACAGCTGAGCAGCTCGTGCATAGAAAGCCTTAGCTGATGTGCTAGTTTATTAAGACAATGGGGAAAAGGGGCAGGGAAATGGGGCCATCAGAGGGGCTGAATGTGACACTGGAAGATCCAAGGCTACTACGGTGTCAGGAAAGACCCTTCCTCTAGTAGACAGTGGGCATCCTCACAGCCTTCAAAGGTGTTCCCAGGTAACTGGATAGAAAGATATCTCATTTTTTTTGGCTATCAGAAAGCAAACGAAGCCTAGGCATTTTTCTGAAAAGAAATCTATGGAAAGCATAAACCACACGATTGTGAAGCAGGTCCTGAGGCTAACACAGGGCCTGATGATGATTCAGAGAGTCCCACGCTGACTGGTTGTAGCTCTGCCTTTTGGGAGTGAGATTGCGTGGCATTGGCCTCGTGAGACCAAGAGCTAAGTTGGTGCTGTGTGGTGTGGGCTCTGCAGTCTTGTTGCCAAAGCTGCAGTCTATTAGTGGTACCTCAAACCCAAACAGACGTGTATCATTAGTGTCTACCCAGACTAGTGTATACGCAAAACTCTTCAAACCCTGTGTACTGACTGATTTTGTGTGTCAACTTGACGAAAGTTGGAGTTATCACAGAGAAAGGAGCTTCCCCTGAGGAAATGCCTCCATGAGACCCAGCTGTAAGGCATTTTCTCAATTAGTGATCAAGGGTGGCAGGACTCAGCCCATTGTGGGTGGTGCCATCCCTGGGCTGGTGGTCTTGGGTTCTATAAGAAAGCAAGCTGAGAAAGTCAGGGGAAGCAAGCCAGTAAGTAACGTCCCTCCATGGCCTCTGCATCAGCTCCTGCTTCCTGACCTGCTTGAGTTCCAGTCCTGACTTGCTTTGGAGATGAACTGCAATGTGGAAAGTGTAAGCCGAATAAACCCTTTCCTCCCCAGCTTTCTTCTTGGTCATGATGTTTTGTGTAGAAATAGAAACCTTGACTAAAACACCCTGCAAATGGAGGCGGTTCTTACCGCCCTGCGATGGTCAGACACAAGGATATTTTTAGTCCAACTGTACACTCTCCTTCGTAAAGAGATAGGATCTGAAGCCTTACATTTCTCCTTGCCCTGGGTCGTTTCCTTGCTTGTCCTCACCACAGCATGCTCTTGTTTGTCTAGGTGACGATCGGGCTGTGTAGTTTTGCATCCGTCCAATTAACGATTGACATTTGTTCATATAGAATCTTGCAGGTGGGGAGCAGAAGAGTTATTATTGCTCTAGGACTAGAATGATATCACATCGTGGCATTGGACTGACCAGCTGAGCCTCCGTGGTGTGCCATAAGGAGAGCTATCTGTTCACCAGGAAGGAATGGTTGTGATGGTCTCTCTGGGTCACACCAACTCACTTGCAGAAGTCCTTACTTCCTTTTACTTTACTGTTATTTACTTCACTGAGCCAATAGAGGGCACTAAAGCAGCACAGATGGGAATCCTGGATGCTCTGTTGGCAAGGAATCCCGGTGACTTAAAGTAAGACTATCCTAGGGACTTTGGGGATGCAGTGGGAAAGAAGCATTGCCAACAAGAATTCTGACGGGTAGTGGCACAATGCCAGTAATCCCAGCCACTCTGGAGGCTGAGGCGGGAGGACTGCCAAGTTTGAGTCAACCTGGGCTGGAGATCAGATCCAGGGTTATTCTGTGCATCTTAATAGACCCTATCTCAAGATAAAACAAAGCGTTGTTGTCTCATGGCAATTACATTGGGATCTAAATATTTTATTAAGGTAGACAATTATGAATAGAGGAAGATCTGTGTGCTATAACTATCATCCAGGTGCCTAGGTCCCTACCCTTTCCTCCGTGTTCCCTTGGCTGCGCTAAATGGGCATCTTTAGATTTATACAGTTGTTAGATTTACTAGTGCTCAAAGGCATGGTGAATTTAAGTAGTTGGTTCCCAGGAAGCAATAGAATGGGGCACTCTCAGAGAGCCGGCAAGCACGCAGGCGCTAACAGATACCACTTTGTGTGCATGAGCTCGGCGTAGCCCTGATACCTTGGGTTGAGCTCCACAATTATGGTAAAGAAAGCTCAACCAGGAGAAGGATGGAAAGTAGTCACTGAACTTCATGTTACCCCGAAAGTCACTCCTTAGCTATTCCTAAAATCGAGGGCTGCCAGAATGCTGTAGACCTTTACAGTACTATCTTAGAGCTGTTAAAACATACTTATGGCAGTCATTGAGAGGGAATCGGATTATGATAACTGCTCAGTTCTGAATGTTGTTAGTCCCCCAAAACTTATATTGGAATATACCCCTCAAAGCAACAGTCTTAAAAGCAGATGGCCTCAGAGATCAGTAGCCTCATCCATCAATGATCAGAACGACGAGATATTTTAAAAGGCGTAATAGTGGTGTTTGCATCCTGGAGGTAACCAATGGCTACCTGGTTAGATTTAAGGCTTGGTGAGGGAATTCACACCTGTTAACCCAGCCAGCTACCAACTGCTGGTGAGGCCAAAGACCCTAGAAGAGAACCAGCTTCCCTTGGGCAGTCTAACTTCTAGCTGCATTCTAAGCACGTATCCTTACTCCCACAGCTAAGCAGACTTCTCACTGCCCGTGAAAGAAGCTTCTTTTTGCAACAGACAGAAGCCGTCACAGAAAGCCACAACTGGTCAAAGGTCAGAGAACAGCCGTCTTTGGAGTGATCGGCCCAGTGGATACATCTACAGCACAGGTCCTACAGTAAGACTCGGGGGACATCTTAGAAGAGGGAACAGGAAGATTTTAAGAGCCAGAGGACCAAAACATTTACTGTTAGATAGTATCTCCTTTAATAAGAAAAGATACAAAATTGGGGTGGGTTTAGAGGAAAGATGGGAGGTGGGAATGAATATGGTCCAATCAGGTTGCCTGAAAAACTTATGGAATTAACAGTATATACATATATTTTGAAAATGGTGATGCTTTGAGTGACAATTCAACCATGTGGGCAATACCCTCAGTACCCTTATAGAAGGGCTCGAGTGAGTGAGTATTTCCCATCCAATCCCTCCCGTTATGTGAAGACAGGGTAACCAGGAACCACCTGGAAAGTAAAGCTTAAGTCTTCAGAAAAAAGTGGGATTTTCTGAAACCTTGATCTCAGACCTCTTGGTCTCCAGAACTGTGAGTATTGAATTTCTATTCTTTGAAAATGACCAGTTTAATGTACTTTATCACAGCAGTACACATGGACAAAGACAATGAATGGTCTTTTAAGAATCATATTTCTGCAATCGTAAGCGGACTTGTTTTCTTCTATGCTAAGGTTCTCTGCCAGTGTCTTCTCCACTGTTCTGTTGCTATGAAGAGACACCGGGACCAAGGAAACTCATAGAAAAGTTTGTAGGGGCTTACAGTTCTAGAGGGTTAGACCCTCATGTTGGGAAGAATGGCAGCAGGCAGGCAGGCATGAATGGAGTTGGAGCGGTGGCTAAGAACTCACATCTTTAACCAAGAGTAGCATGCAGAGAGAGCTAGCTAGGAATTGTGCGAGCTTTTGAAACCACCTTCACCGACACACTTTCTTCAACAAGGCCACACCTCCGAATCCTTCCCAAACAGTTCTACAAAAAGAGGACCAGTTATTCAAACATGTGAGCCTACGGTAGCCATTCTCATTTAAACTGCCACACCTACCTACCCAATCAGGTAGGTGATTTCCTTAAAAGAGGAACAGGAGAAAAATTCAACAATATGAGCTCGCTACAAAATAAGAGAACAGAAAAGTAATAAAGCACCAAGTGTTCACCCCCGATGTTCTTTTGTATTACATTTTCAAGATGTATTTATTCTTCTTTCGTGTATATGAATGTTTTGCCTGCATGTATGTATGCGTACCCTGCATGTTTGGTGTCCACAGAAGCCAGAAGAGGGTGTCAGATCCCCTGGAATTGGAGTTACAGATGGTTGTGAGCTGCCAGTGGGCGCTGATGACCAAATCCAGGTCCTCTAGAATGACAACCAGAGCTCTTAATTACTGAGCCATCAACCAGCTTTTTTGTTTGTTTTGTTTTTACTTTAAAACTTTTTATATTTAAAAAATGTTTTCTACCATCCCAACTGCAGTTTCTCCTCCTAATCTCTCACCTTCTGCCTTCCTTTTGCCCCCTCCACCCCTCTACCTTTCTCTTCAGATAAAGGGTAGACCTCCCATGGATATCAACCACACATGGAATATCAAGTTGCAGTATAATTAGGCACCTCCCCTTGTATGAAGGCTTGGTGAGGCAACTAGGGGGAGGAAAAGGGTCCCAAAAGCAGGCAAAAGAGTTAGAGACAGCCCCCGCTCCTACTGTTAGGGGCACCACAGGAAGGCCAAGCTACACAACTACATCACATGTGCAGAGGGCCCAGGTCCTTGACTTCTTTGGCTCCTGTAGGTTGATGTCATTATGCAGGTGAAGGCATGTACAGGATAGAATGAGGCCTGCCATTGGATGAGAAGGAAAGATGGGCGGGAGAAAAGTTTTAGAGGGGCAGAGGAGGCTGGAGAGAGGAGGGAGCAGAGAGAACGTGGCGGCCGATGTTAAGACTCCCCTCTGCACATATTACAGGTCGTTATGACGATTCTTAAGGGATGGGTGTGTACAGGATTTTGTGTTGTCCAGATGGGCAAATTATATCTTATCAATTGGATCAGAGGATATTGTGTGATGTGCTCTTTCATGTGGCGACTTAAGTTCAAGAGAGTGTATGGTGGCTGGACACACCGGGCCGCCACAGAATTGGGATGTGTATGCCTGGCGTGGGGGAAACCAGCCAAGAGAGCTGTGAGTGAGGGTGGGGCAGCCTGACAGGGTGCCGTGTTGGAATGGCTCACGGACAGCGGACAGCGGGTCAGAAAGTAGATGGGGGCAGTGTGGAGCCTCTGAGATAAGTTAGCACTCGTTCCAATAGCCCGCTGGGAGCAGAACTAGCAAGGATTCTGCCCTTTTTAGTTTTTACTACTACAAGCTCCTACAATCCTTCCCCCCTGTCTTCAGCAGGATTCCCTGAGCTCTGCCTGTTTGACTGTGGATCTCAACATCTGTTTCCACCAGTCGTTGGATGAAGCCTCTCTGATGACAAGTTAGTTAGGCACCAATCTCTAAGTATAGCAGAGTATCACGGAAAAACATTTCACTGACAACTCCCCCTCCCATTTATTTATTTATTTATTTATTTATTTATTTATTTATTTATTTATTTGCCAGTCAAGTTTGGTTCTATACTAGGTCTCTGAGCTTTCTCATGCCGTGAGCCTCAAGCTGGACCAGTCGTTGTTTGGCCACTCCCACAATTTGTGTCAGCTTTACCCTGGCACACCTCGTAGTCAGGACAAATTGTCTGCCAAAGGTTTTGTCGCTGGCTCAGTGTCCCAGTCCCTCCACTGGAATTCCGTCTTGGCTGATTACAGGAGATGGTGGGTTTGAGCAAAGTATCTCCGTTTGCTATGAGTCCTGGGCGAATCCTGTTGCAGGGCTGGCCCATGAGGAAGGAGAGCTTGCATGGATACCTGATAAATATGCAGATTTGCTATTTTTCCTACTTGTTAATAGCTGTCTGTAATTAACACGGTGACCACCATCTATCTCCGTGCGGGTTTCTAATATAGATAAGAGTTCAATAATCTGATATGAAACTCAAAATAATTCTTTATTCTGGATGTTTCTTTTTCAACTTTTTATTGATTTGTGAGTTCCACATCATGTGAGGTCTCACTCAACTCCCTGTTCCCTCGTATTTACCCCCCACCCTGGCAACTTCCCCTGCACAAGAAAATAAAAACAAACAAGGCGAAGCAGAGCATAGACAACATCTCACTGTGGAAGCTGCAGTTTGTCACAGTGCGTCCCACAGTCTGTCCCTCTGCCCTCACTCCTTCATTTGCAAACGTTTGTTGCAGTGAGTCATTGGTCTGGGTCAAGGCCTCTGGCTTCTGTGATATCATCAGTATTGGATCCTCACCAGGACTCTTCCCGGCTATGCTGTTGTTGCCCTGGGTCATGGAGATCCTGCAGCTGTGGACCAGCAGGACTGGTGATTCCACATGCTCCAACAATTCACAGATGATGTAAATGTTAGGGTGGGAGAACGCAAAGCCATAGATCTGGGCCTGGACATCCATGCCACTGAGGCGAGCTCTACAGCACCGATGAGGTTAGCCTGCCCAAGGCTGCCGCTGGCAGGGTCAGATCTCCTGTTCTCATGCTCTTGGGCAGGCTCACCCACAGTCACACCTCCAGAGCCAGTTACACAGTTGAGACATAGGGGCCACTTTCCCAAGCACTGCAGCAGGCTCTCCCTCTCCCTCTCTCTCTCCCTCTCCCCTCTCCTCACCTCCCCTTCCCCGTCTCCCTCTTCCCCTCCCCCTTCTCCTCCTCCTATCCCTCTCCCTCTCACCTCCCCCTCTTCCTTGCCCTCCTCCTCCTTCTCCCCCTCCCTCTCCCCCTCCCTCTCCCTCTCCCTCTCTCTCTATCTGTCCCTCCCACAACCCCCCCTGCCCCCAACAGGGCCGGATCATCCACACCCACACAACCAGGGACAGCTCCACTCTGCTGCCCAGGTGAAACACAGGGCCCACTCTGCCAAGTGCCAAAGCAGGTGAGAGGTGGGGCCAGCTCTCCAGCGTACCACAGCCAATGAGGGGCAGGGCCAGTTCTGCACATCCCTTGGACATTTATATAAACCAGGTTGGCTGCTCAGACCAGGGACATCCCTATGGTCTGTAGTGGTAATATGAGCCCCAAACATTGTTACCTGACCCCTGCTGCTGCCTGGCCATGGACTCAGACATGGCCCTCAGCAGCTGCATGGGCTAGACTTCATCATGGCTTCAGGTGTTGGACTCACAGCAGGCTGTTCCTCTTCACCCTTGTGTCTTCAGTTCCATTTCTCTTCATAATGTTCAAGCTCTTCCGTTTCCCTTTCCTCTCTGTCCATCACATACTTGCAGACTGCAGTGGCTGCCACTGAGAGTGGGCCATGTGACTGACAAGCCTCTGGGTGACCTTCTCTACCCTCCCGCAAGTGGGCCTTTAGATGTCTACAGCCCACCATGAGGCATGGTGGTACAGTGGGGGTGTCTCTGGACATCTCCCCCTTCCTGCACTGCACCAAAAGGGGGCAGGTGGGCCTCTGTGTGTCTACGGCCCCTCTCTCAAGATGACTGTTTTCAGTGTAAATAAAGTTATTCCAAATGTTTCAAGCACCTGATACGATTCAATAGACAACTATAGTTCTTCAACTTGTTTCAACATTTCACATCGATAAATCATGTTCCCTAATCCATTAATGTCTCCTTCTGCCGACACACAGGTTTCTCATCTTGACTGCATATCAAAACCACCCAAGGAGGCCTAACAGACCTGGCTCAGAGCAAAACACAAGAAATTACGCCACCGTCTCTGGTGGTGGGACTGTGATTTCAGTAGTCTCTCTCTCAGCGGGCTGCGGGGAGTGTGACTGGGTCAGCGGGTAGAACTCATGTGACACCAGATGTTCACAAAGTAAAGAAACACCAGATGTTTGCCAGGCATTCCCACCCAAGGACCATTATTCTGCATCTGAGACATTTGAACCTTCATCAGTGAGTTCCCATCCCTTGCACCCAAGACACCACAAGGACCTAGTGCTCTCCAGAGAGAGAGGAGCCTCCTGTTTTAAGGGCCATTCCAGAAAGCTAATCCTGAGAGGAATGAATGGGTCATTGTCTCCCACACAGAGTCCCATGAGAGTGCGGAGCTGTGGAGAGATTCTGAAATGGCTAGGTGGTATCAGGCAGGTGCTTCATGTCCAGCATTAGTCTTGCCAAATAACGAGCAAAGCCAGCAAGGTCTCCATTTCTCCTCCGCTCAGGGGCTTTGTCCCCAGTCTGTCAGCACAGGAAATTGCTGGTGGGTGTCTTGTTTCACGAAGGGGGGCAGGAGAAATACAGAGGGTGTGCTGCTCTGAGCTTTGAGTGCTATTGGGTCATGATTGAATGAACCTTTGCACAAAGCTGCCCCACCTCTGGTGAACTATGCCACCCAGAGGAAGCCGCAAAGGCACCAACCAGTCAAGGTTTCCAAATACTTGTGGCAGGCGCAGAAGGGCAGTATGCCCCGTAAATCAGAGAGGAGTACATTGGTGTGGCTTCTGAATATAAAATCAGAGAAACTGATGCTTTTTTGTTTTCATTTTCTCCTTCACAATGGAAGTTTGCTACTTAAAACATAATTTTTTTTCCTTGAACATGACTATTCAGAATCATGAGTTTAAAAGTAAACCTTTAATTTGGACAATTAGGAGTCATTCGAACTATGTCAGGAGCTGTATATAACAGTAAACAGAAACTAGCATCTGCCTACTCCAAAATCCTCCTTCAAGTGAGGAGATATTTGTCAACACACAAGGCCCATATACATGACAAGATGGTCACCCTGGCTACAAATGGATTCCCTGTCTTGATCAGAAAGTGAGAAACTTCTTAGCTCTACAGTTTTGTTTTCTTATATTATCCAATACTTTCATTTCTCTGAAAACAGACTCTGCTAGAAACATCTCTTGGAGAAGCTGAAGCTTGGCTATGGTTTGAACAGGTCTCCGTATCACGTGCCTGCCCATGTGACCTCCAGAGCTAGGCGACCCTCATGAACACATTTCAATGCACCTCATCTCTCTGGCTGTTGGAAGATGTCAAGTTTTTTGGGATGCTGAAATATGCAAAGGCCCCCTGGTATCACAGCTAGATTTGGAATATAATTTTCAAACATTTACTTAAAAATAAATATGTTTAATATTTTCCATGTATGTGCACCTGTGTGTGTGTGTGTGTGAGTGCATACGTGTGTACACACGTGTCATGTGTATAGAAGTCAGAGGACGACTTGCAGGAATCAGTTCTCTCCCTCCACCACGTAGGTTCCAAGGATCTAATCTCGGCCTTCAGGTTTGGCCCCAAATGTCTTTACCCACTGAGCCTCTCATTCCAAATCAGTATTTTAAAGATGTTTCCTACAGCTCTGGGAATCTGTCATAATTTTCTTAACGTAGTTTCAAAGACCATGTACAGAATGTCTCCCAGTGTTTTATTTTAGAAGGTTCTTTAATACATTTATTGGGTGTGGCAGGAGATCTTAAATGGAAACTCCGATTCCTTTGCAATCGGAGGTTTACTGAACAGGATGCAGGTAGCGTCCCTCCAAAGCAGTTTGGATAGACATTCCAGGAAAGAGGAGTGGGGCAGGGAAAGGGGCTGAGACTAAGAGAGGTGGCTGAGGAAGGAGCTAGGAGAGAAAAAGAGAAGGCAAGTAGGAGGAAGGGCAGGGGTGGGCGTCTTGCATAGGTGTGTGGTGGGTTCCTTAAACTCACGGTTGAGCAGGACCAGTCTTTTCGGAGAAGGGAGTTTGTTGTAAGAGCATCCAGTGTCTACAGAGTGACCGAGCCCCAGATATTCTAATAGAAAGCAGTTGTTCACACATTCAAGGCTTTATACCACAGCACTGGGATGCAGAAGTAGAGGGATTAAAGAGAGTTGAGTCAGACACTGAACATGGGCATTGTTTTGCCTCTGAGCTGGCAAATGATTTTATTAGGCAAAGATCGACCTCAGTGGCAAGATTTTCACAGCTCCTCAGAGGCAGTGATGAGGATCTGATATTCGAGCTGTGGCTTTAAAAGCTCCTGTGGTGCTGCCTTTGGTCAGAAGATGGCAGCAATGTTCAACTGCTCCTTCAGATGCAGGGCGGCAGGAAGAGCTACAGGTTAATGGAGAAGGGAAAGGCTTCCTTGTAGATTAGAGAGCACTTCCCACCCTGGTCATTTATTACAACATTGGAAGTATTAAAAGTATCACAGTTCCCTGTAAGCCGGTTCAAGTATTAAAATGATTCATTTGTTCGTTGGCTTGTGTTCAGATTTGAATGTTCATTAGTTTCCCAGGTGTGGAGTCCCTGACAGATCCTATCACCAGGAGGCTAACAGTACTCGTCAGCAAAACAGACGCAGTCCCAGTTCCCATTAAGTACAGAGCCCAGTGTGGGGATGGAATTGAAATGGAAAACGTGGAAATTAACTTGTAATGGTTAAAAGAATATAATTACTATGAGTAATTTAAAACTTTCTGTTTCTAGGGTATTTAAAAATATTCAAGTTTGGTCTGGAGAGATTGCCCAGCACTAAGAACATTGACTCCTGTTCCAGTGGACCCAGCACTGCATGGTGGCTCACAACCACCATGTTCCAGGGGATCTGACGTGCTCTTCTGACTTCTGTGGGTTCCAGACATATACATGGTACATACACACAAATGCAGGCAAAACACTCACACACAAAGTAAAAAATGAGGGTTGGGGATTTAGCTCAGTGGTAGAGCGCTTGACTAGTAAGCACAAGGCCCTGGGTTCGGTCCTCAGCTCTGAAAAAAAAATAGTAGATCTAAACTATTGGGTAAAAATATACTAAAGTTTACTTTTCTATTGGTTGAGTAATTCTTGAGCATTCAGAACAATGTCTGGCATAAACCAGATACTTTAATAAGGGCCACAAACTGAATGCACATATACAGGTGCCCCTTAGAACTCCTAGGGGTTAGGGCTCCATTACTTTCTAAAGATTCCATGACGTATAGCTGCTCTTATATAAAATGGAAACACATTTCATATAGCTGGCACAGACTATACTGTGTACTTCAGTCATCTCCAGGACACTGATCATATCTAACGATATGAATACATAGTTGTCCCATATACAGCTGAAAAATGTTCCAAACATTTTAATCCATGGATGAATCAGTCTGTGAGTTAGGTAACTCGCAGTGGATGTGGAAGGTTGCCTATAATTCTAAACTTGAGCTACACACATCCAGAATAAGATCCTGTGTGAGTGCTTAGCTCAGGAACAGGAAATGGGTGTGGGGAGAGGATATCTGAGACACGCTACGCAGGATGCACGCATGGTAACTTGAGCTTGTGTACACTTGTGTGCTGGGTAGGAGGTCTGCAGGCAGGAGGAGAAAGAGAAAGAAGACTGTGATAGGCTGGGGTGCAGAGGTCTGGGAACATGGCTTGTTGCAGGGAAGCCAAGAGCAGCTGCAGCCCAAGGAAGAAAGCGAGTGCTTTCTGGTGAGTCTCCTCTCGGTCAGAGATGGGTGCATTGAGAGCCGCTGAAGTAAAGAGAGAGAGGAACGAGAGTGGACCTGAGAGCAAGCTAGCTGTTGCAAGTCTGGAGGAGAAATGATGGCCGTGTGCATTGTGAGCTATAACAGAGGGTCGGAAGTGACTTGGAGATGTGCAGGCTGGGGAGTACAGGAGATTGGGAAGATCTGGGGTGACTTATAGATTCTGACTTTGGAAGAGGCTTGGTAGATAGGAAGTCCTGGAGGAAAATGAATCTAGGGGAGGCAGGAAGATCATATACGCTTTGTATTGTAGAGTGTGGAGAACCCGAGACGTCGTATGCACAGTGAGGTGGGAGGAGTGGATCGAGGAAGGCCCATCAGTGATGACCCAGGCGTAGACAGCCTTTGAAGATGGCTGCTTACAGAAAGCTATGGCAGGGGCTGGGGATTTAGCTCAGTGGTAGAGCGCTTACCTAGGAAGCGCAAGGCCCTGGGTTCGGTCCCCAGCTCCGAAAAAAAGAACCAAAAAAAAAAAAAAAAAAAAAAAAAGAAAGCTATGGCAAAGGAGCCAAAGCCAAGCGTCAAGGAACTCTCACGCTTAGCCGAGATGAAGGACAGAGCTACTCACAAGACAGGAGACGAGGCCGAGGAGAAGAGGAAAACTAGGGAAAAGTGTGCAAACACAACCAGCAGAACTCCCCAGACGGCCATTCCATGGTGTGCTCATTTCAACTCCGGTGCTGTGATACAATATCTGAGAAAAGCAGCTCAAGTGTAAAAGGGTTAATTTTGGCTGAGAGTCCCGGGGGCATAGAATCCATCATGGGGAAGAGATGTGGGCATAGGCAGAGAAGGCACCAGAGCAGGATGCTGGTTCCTCACAATTACCACACTCTGGGAGGAGACAGAGAACGGCAAGGGTGGTCTAAAACAACCTTTAAGTTGGCCAGCGACATAATCCCTCTACCTTCTAAAGGTCCCACCGCCTTCTCGAGCAGCACGGCCAGCTGGGAATCAAATGTTCAAACCCTTGAGTCAACAGGAGGCGTTTCATATTCAAACCACAACAGCGGAATTCTGGGAGGCGGTCAGCAAGTCCTTCTCATCCCCATGCACTTGGTTCCTACTTAAACACCGGCCTTTGGTTCTCAGCAGAAGGTGGTACTGTTGTAGCCCCCAGAACCCAACAGGAGACTACAGCTCTGCTTAATTTGTAAAATGAATTAATGGCAGATGTGAAGGGAAACAGAGGGCTGTTAGGAAACCTGAGACCAACTCTGAAATCCCCACTGTCCTGTCCTGACAGAGGGAGGATTTCTTGGGCTTTTCTGAGTTGAAGCATTATCGTCAAATATCAGGCAGGGAGGGTAGCAGGTATTGGTGTCCTTTACAGACATAAAGGACTTTACCAAGTTCCTATAAGACCCCAAGGACCTAAAGGTCTTAGAAGACCAACGGTGTCAGGTACCCACATGGCAAAAGGAATTTTGAAATTAGTTTTATAAAAACGGAACCAGTCGATTCATAAATCTAGACACTTTATTGAGGCAAACATTTATTCTGAAAAAAAAAGAAAGAAGTTGCATGAGTGCCTTCAGTCTGTCTTGCTGTGAACGCCCTGTTCTAACCAAAAATAAGAAAAGAAAACAAAAAACTTCCAAGATCTACTAGAGATGCAAGGATAAACAGAAAACTGTAACAAAATAGACTCAGGACCACCCAAGTTAATGGAGTGCAGAGCAAACAGTGGAAATGAAAAGATTCCCAGGAAACCCTTGCCCTTGCTTTACAGGCTGTGGCCAAAGCAAAAGGTCTTCTAGCCAGGCACAGGAAAACCTTGCCTCCTGTAGTAGCTACAAGGTTCAGCATTCCCCAGGACCACAGAATGCTGGATTTTTGCTATTTATCACGACCCAGTCCCAGAATGGGAAAACCCTTCCCTACAGCAGTCAATATCCCTCAGGCAGCCCCACAACAGCCAAAATAGTCAGTGCACACAAGCATGGACACGTTCCCAGTGCCTCACAATGTGTCTGAACTGTGCTGATTACAACTTTGTGTAAACGAAACCCCACCAGAGGTTAATATCTCATTTCCTCCAGCCCTGCTCTCAAGTACCCGATGCTGGGGTTTGTATGCCATAGAACAAACCTACCAGGAGAGCTCTTGGTTTGAGGAGGCCCTGACCCTTGCTTTATATTGGTGATCAGGAACTCTTTCTTAGAGCCAGTTCCCCCAAACCACAAGACAATAGGTATTTGTGAACCAATGATGGAGTCTGATGGATTCAATCCTCCATCTATGGCTGATGTCATTCTAGGTCCTGTCATTATCGGATGTTAATTATACATATTCATGAAACTCAGTTTGCTATTTTAGTTCACACAGAGTGCTCTGATTGAGTTCTTTAGAACTTAAAGGTATATTTACGTAACTCAGATTTCTTTTCTTAAATAAATATATGGGCCTGGGCATGGTAGCTCGTGCCTTAATCCTAGCATCCCCGAGGCAGGCAGATCTCTGGGTGTTCAAGGCCAGCCTGGTTCTACATTGCAAGTTCCAGGCAAACCCTATCTAAAAATTAAATAAATAACAAAGAAGAAAGAAAGAAAAATGTATTGAGTTCTTCCACATACATACTTCTGTAGTTAAACTTTCTTGGAACCAATAGAGGAGGGAAGTTCATCTCTCAGACTAAATCCTCCTCTTAGCTGTGGGGAAGACCTAGGCTTAGCCATCTCAGAAGTTGTGGTTTGTTACTCTTTCCCACCATGTGAATTACTCTTCTCCTATGTGAATTACAACACACACACACACACACACACACACACACACACACACACACACACACACACACACAAAATTCCTAAGTATGAGTACTGTTACTTAAGGTCATACATTTCCACCTTCACAATCCCTTAGGGTCAGAGAGTACTGATCTTCCTCTTCAAATGTAAAGAATTCCTTTCCATTGTTTTTTTTCAGCTTTGGTTATTAATAGCACCCCAGAGTTGAGACCACACAGCACAGCCCATACCTTTCCGGTTTGCTTTTGTAACTCTTAGCAAACTGGCCCCATGTTCTGGTTCACTTAGTAAAAAAGTCTAGATAGGACAATATTTGTCTTAGCTTTGTTTCTGTGGCTGTGATTTTTTACAAAGCTACTTAGGGGCCTTATTGTAGCTTACTTACAGTTTCAGGTTTCAGTCTGTCATCCTGGGGAAGTCATAGCAATAGAGGCATGAGACAATTATATCCACAGTCAGGAAGCAAAGAAGAACAATTTACCATATGCATACTTGTACTCAGCTCATCCTCTCTGCTCTTACAGAGTTCATGAACTCCTGCATAGGGAATTGTGCTACCCATAGTGGGCTGAATCTTCTCACATCACAATTTTTCATTTAGCCCCTCATCTCTCTCCTCCAAGCATCCTTGTCTTTGACAATAAACTTAGAATATCTCAGTTGAAACCTAGATAATTTAAAAACTACTGAAACTCTGGGTATAGTGGAAAAATCATCAGCAGTGTTGTTTCATGGAACTTATCTGGAGGAATATTTTTGAATATCTGATTCAAAATTGATGGTGAGAAAATTGGCACCATCAATTGACCATTGGTACCTGGTCTTTGTAGGCTCTGAGAAGCACATTAGTATTGAAGTATAATTTTCAGGAGGTTAAAAAACATGAGTGTCAAAGCTGGAAAGAGCTCAGCCAATAAAGCGGTTGTTCTGCAAGTGCAGAGATCTGAGTTCAGATTCCCTAGTTCCTATGTAAAAATCTGAGTATGTTGGTAAGGGACAATAGTTCCAGTACTGAGGAGGTAGAGATGGGACCCAAATCCAGTGAGTTTCAGGTTCACTAAAAGACTGTCTCAAAAAATAAAATAAAACAAAACAACACCAAGGCAGCAAAGCTGTGAAGGGAGACACCCAACACATGCTCACCTCTGGCACGCTCACACATGTGTTTGCACACCTGCACTCACAATTGTAATACAGACAAGACTCGAGGGTCATACAAAACCAAAGAAAGAACATATTAATTGTCTTATTAATGAAAGTCCAGCAGGGTGGTTAAACTGTGGAGGAACAGGGCAGAAACAGCCATATTTGTAGTCGCTGAAATATACAACATTGGCATAAAAATTACCAAGTTAGACACAAAATCAGTTAATGTGGGCCAGCAAGATGGTATAACTGTAATTCCAGGGGGTTTTCTTTACCCTTTTTGCTCGCAAGTAATGACAGGGCATGTCCACGCCCATTATAGCTTGTATTAGCTTCTGAATAAATGACAAGGAGACCTAATACATGTATTAACAAGCTTCAGGCAGTATTCTGGGAAGACATCTCTTCTAACCCTCTATGGCCTCCTACTTCCCAGCCATGTGGTCCTTTACTTGCAGTATGAGTCTTTCCCTGGCTCGCTCTGTTCCGTGTGTCTTCATGGTGACTCCTCTGACCATCTGCTCATGATGAATCCTCCTTCCTGGTCCTTCTCTCCCTCTGGTCCTTCTCTCTTTTCCTCCTTTATATCTCTTTCCTTTTGCTTGGGGTCACCTCCCTCCCCCACTAGGATTGTAAGTCTCGCTCTATTTTCTTCTGCTCAGCTACAGGCTGGATCCGCTCATTATTAACCAGAGGTGTTAGGAAAGAATTTTTACACTTCACTGAGACAGGAGATGCTCCAAATATCATGACAAGGCCAACATCCAGACTGCAACCGTATTTCTGGGCACATCCATCAGCATCTGAATATACAGTGCACAAAACCATTCCCCGACAAGATGGCTTAGTAGATTAAGGTGCTTGCTACAGAGCTTGACTACCAGAGTCTTCCCTCAGGAACTCACATAGTGGAAATAGAGAACTGACTCTTGAAAGTTGTTCTATGGCCTGCAAACATATGCCCACTCCAAACAAACAAACAAACAAACAAACAAATAAAATATATAATAGAATGGTTAATACTATGATGGATAATACAATTTACATATTGGGGTTGTATTCTCCTTTACCAAGCAGGATTTTTGTTTGTTTGCTTGTTTTTCAAAACAGGGTTTTTATGTGTAGCTTTGACTGTCCTGGAACTCACTCTGTAGATCAGGCTGGCCTTGAACTCACAAAAATTCGCCTTCTCTGCCTCTGCTTGGATTAAAGGCAGATGCCTCTACTGCCCAGTCCAAAAAGGAACTTTTATCTCTTTGGTTGTTGTGTTTGACTAAAAGTGGACCCATAAGTTCATATGTTTGATTACTTGGTCCCCAGTTAGTAGAACTATTTTGGAATGATGAGGAGGCGTGGGTTTGTTGCAGGAGGTGCGTCACTGGAGAGTGGGCTTTGCACCATTCCCAGGATGCTCTCTCCTTCCTACTTGCATTGGAGATGTAAGCTCTGAGCTGTGCCCACCACCCTGCCTTCACTCCACCCTTGTGGACCCAAGCTCTTTAGAACTGTGAGCTCAATTAAGCATTCCATTTCATAAGTTGCCTTTGCTAAGGTGTTTTATCACAGCAATAGAAGACTAGGCAAGATAGTGGACAAAGTTAATTCATTCTATCAGACACCAACCATTTGCATTGTTTTAAAGTTACTCGAAGTCTTTTATTTATAAAACTACAGAAATTCCCTACAGAGAACTAGGTCTCGTTAGGTTGACATTACTCCAGGGTGGTATAGGAGGAGTATGTGACTCTTTCCTAGTTCTAAACCTAGATGTGTGCACATTTCTTTTATATCATATCTCAACATCAGAAAACTGAAAACATCTCGCTCTAAATTCCTCTAGTTAATCATTTAAGCTGCTTCTTCTTCTTTTCTTCTTTCTTTCTCTCTCTCTCTCTCTTTCTTTCTTTCTCTTTCTTCCTTTTTTCTTTCTAGTTTTCTTTTTTCTTTTTCCTTTCTTCCTCTTCCTCCTCCTCCTCCTCCTCCTCCTCCTCCTCCTCCTCCTCCTTCTTCTTTTCTGGGCAATAGTTTCTATGACAAAGCTTATCACTTAGAGTACAGTGGAGTTAACACATTTATGAGTTTTTGTTGAGGTCTGCCCCCTCCCTCACAGCAAAGCTGTAGCCATTTAGTTCCATGCCTGCCAGCTCTTTCATATCGTTGCTGTAATCTGCCTGCCAGTCATTGACACAGAAAAACAACTTCACTCAGAGGGTGATGATGACCACACACCCTATTGTGTTCTGTATGTTATGAGGTTCGTTAGTCTTAGAGAACTCCACAAAGCTTTACATTGGACCTATCAATTTGAAGGTCAATATGAAGGGTTGTCTAAATGAGTCAGAGCTGGCCACCGGGTGGCACTTCCTATGTTTGCACATGAGCTCATTGTGGTTTTTGTGGGCTTAGCCTTTATAAGCTGACAGAGAAAAAAATATTCAGGGCCATAGCTGCTGCCCTGCCGTGATTGATCAGTATTATATTAGAGCGTGGATTTAATAAACCATCCCTGTTGGACTGAGATTGGTGTTCGTATGGTTTGTGGAGCGACTCCTGGATCCCAACATTTTAACCCTTTCTCAACTCTCTATATTTTATTTAGGGTAATACATTCCTAGGCAGCTATATTAACTCACCCTCCTAGAACAGGAATTCCACGTGTATACAGGGAACAAAATGCTGCTGGCCATGGTTTCTGCAATATGGTGCAACCTGGAAGAACTGGTCACTGGCTAAGGTCTCCAAAACTACACTTTATTAATAGAGTTCCATAGGCACAGGGACCTCCCCATCCATTGGACTTGACACAATGCTACTGTAACACCATAAGAAGGGCTGAGATATCCTTGGTTCCTCTGTGTCATGGACATAACTGCAAGGCTGTAAAAGGAACAAAAGTGGCTGTTTACTTTCCATAGGGATCATTCTGGAGCAAAACCCAGGCCTGGGGCAGCAGATGACTATTGGTATAGAACATTGGAGCAGTGTCCCCTCACTGAGGCTGCCCACAGAGCCTCTTGGTCTGCTGCCTGACACAGAAGGGCCTTTTCTATCAGCCTGGGCTTCTTTGCACTGTGGGGAAATGTTGGGAGCGATGCCCTTGAAACCCTCCATTATTGAGGTGAATAGTATAGTTAGAGTTAAATATGACTGGGTTCATGGAAAATCCCCAGCCAGCTGCAGAAGACTAATACAAATCTGGTGGTCAGGATGAATAATAATATGATAAAGTTGTGACCTTGCTGAGAAATGCATCTGACGTCAAGATGCCCAATAATATGACCTGTAACCTTTCTGAGAAACCAACATCCTGTTGACATCAGCTGACCACACGAATACTGTGTCCTTGGCCTGCGTAAATGTTTGCCACTTGCCCCCTCTCTCTGTTATCCCTGTTATGGTATAAATTCAGCCTTGGGAAAAAATAAAATTGTCACCTTGACCAGACTCTTTTCTTGGCGTCCTTCTTTGCATCTCTTGTCCCCTATTCTCTTCCAGGTACCCTCTGCACCCTCGTTGACAGGGAAAGGAAGATGTCCAGGTAAGGAAACATCTGTGAGAGCTCGCTATGCTCACTCAGGAAACCTCTCCCTGACATGGAGTCTATGAGTCCATGTGCAGAGTCCTGGCCTCTGTCAGAGCCGCACATCCCAGCCCCAATCCTGAGAATTCCCGCTGATTCCCCCGAGCTGAGGTTCTGTGGAAATTTTTTTCTGCAGCTGTTAGGGAGGTTGATCGTGGTTGGAGGAGAGCTGGAAGGCCTGTGACCTTCTGCACACTCCCAAACATACATTGTCACCTTGAACCCAATAATCATTTCTAAGCAGAAATGCTGGCCAGGCTGTACTAAGCTTCATGTCTCCAGAGGACTGTGGGTGAAGCCCACAATCAGAAGTAATCATATATGTAAATGTGTCTTTTCTTTCCCTTGCCTATGCGATATGAGGGCAGGGCCAAAAGGTGAGGGAGGATTGCGGGAAACGGTAAGTATCCCCGAGTGTTACAAAACTCTACAGTGTGTTTACTCCTATACATTGTCCTGGCCTTCTATAAGAAAGGTTGTTTTTTACTTTATCCTATTTTGTGAACTAGGTCTGGGTTTGTAGCTCTGGATGGCCCAGAACATGGCTCTGTAGACCAAGCTGGCATCTAATTCTCAGAGATGCGCTTGCCTCTGCCTCAGGAGTGCTCTGACGGAAGGTGTGTGACACCATATTATGTTCAGTTTTTTACGTTTTTGCTGTTGTAGCGAAGGACATGCAAGTGTGCCATTTGCTAGTGTGTAGTGTGTGATATCCGTGTGTGCGTGTTTGTCTGTGTGAGTGCGGTATGCAGATGCCACGGCTGCTTGTGGAGGTGAGGAAACCTCAGGAACTAGCCCTTGTCTTCCACCTTTTTGAGGCAGAATTTCTTATGGTTTGACCCTGTGTTTATGAGGCCGTATGGCCTGGAAGATTCTGGGGACTCTCTGGGGACTCTCTGTCTCCACCTCCCATCTCCCCCTAGGGACACATAGAAGTTGTCTGGCTTTACCTGGGTTCTGGGGAATCCCAATGCAGGTCCTTACATGCATGTGAGTAGGGCTTTACCAAGCAAGCATCTCCATAGCTCTAAAATATGCCATTTTAACCTGTACAGTGGAATTTAAAACATTCCCAGTGGTACGCCATCACCACCACCACGCACAGCTAGAACTTTCTCACCCCAAACCAGAACTCTGCACCCATAACAAGGTGACTCCCCATTCCCTCTGTGGTCCCTGGCTCCTTCTATTTCTACGGACTTCCCTGGGCTGGGTACCCCATGCCAAGTGAAATCAACATGGGTTTGTGTGTTGTACCCTGACTCACTTTACTTCACATGAGGCCTTCATAGATCAGTGTCACTTTGAGCTTAAGCAAAGTAACGTTTGACCCTTCACTCTTGGGTCTCTCACAGAAAGTCACGTATACATTGCTCTGTGGCTTAACCTGTGTCAAACTCAAGAGAGCCCTAGCTTTTCTCTACAAAATAGCTGATGGGGTGTCACTCAGTGGTGGAAAGTGACAGAACACTTGCCCCCAGCATACACAATGGCCCTGGATCTAATCCCCAGCGACATATAAATGTAAACGGTAAAAACCAATAGGTAAAGCAGCTGGCAGTTGGGCTGTATTGCTTTCCTCTTCGTTTATCTGTCTATCTATCTATCTATCTATCTATCTATCTATCTATCTATCTATCTATCTATCTATCTCCCTATCTATCTCTATCTATCTATCTATCTATCTATCTATCTATCTATCTATCTATCTATCTATCTATCTATTTCCCTACCTATCTCCCTCCCTATCTATCTATCTATCTCCCTATCTATCTCCCTATCTATCTATCTATCTATCTATCTATCTATCTATCTACCTATATCCCTCCCTATCTATCTATCTATCTATCTATCTATCTATCTATCTATCTATCTATCTATTTCCATACCTATCTCCCTCCCTATCTATCTATCTCCCTATCTATCTCCCTATCTCCCTATCTATCTATCTATCTATCTATCTATCTATCTATCTATCTATCTATCTACCTATATCCCTCCCTATCTATCTATCTATCTATCTATCTATCTATCTATCTACCTATATCCCTCCCTCTCTATCTATCTATCTATCTATCTATCTATCTATCTATCTATCTATCTCCCTCCCTATCTATTTATCTATTCATCTATCTATCTATCCATCTATCTATCTCTCTACATATATCTATATATGTATTTATTTTGGTCCGGTGCTACCTTATACAGATACTCATCAAGCACTTCATGCCTTCCGACTGATTTGCATGTAGTTCCGTAATGCAGCCAGGGGCAGTCCATGTACCCATACAGGAAAGCGTCAACTAAATGTATGTGTCATTGTCCCGCCTCCCATGAGCCACGGAGAGATGAGTCCATGGCTGATGTCACTTGTTAGAGAATAATGACAGGTAATTGATGTCCCTCAGACCCAGCACAAACAGTCCTAGGCACAAGAAAAATATACCCAGATGATAACTTTCCATTTATCAAGCTTAGCCTACTGTCTCTCCCCGAGGTGCCCAGAAGCACTTTTCCCAGAAGAAGGTTGGAGCCGTCAGTGGACCAGGGTATACATATGCCTCTGAACCAATCAGAGCTGCTCTTAACCCGAGCCATGCCCTCCTTCACAACACTTTAAGTTCTGAATGGGACGGGCTGGAATGAACGGAGCCAACAATGCCATGTGATGCTGAGATCGGGTCAGACCACACAGAAACCCAGCCTAGCTCCTCCCAGCTGCAGCTCAGTAGCTCGGGGATGTCTGTGAGGAAGCTGAAGAGAAAAGTAGCCCCTTCTTTAGGATAAGTGCCTCAGGATCCCCTTCAGTCATAGCCCAACTCATGCCAGCAAAAATGGCTCCAATGATGTGATGTTTATTAAAGCGCAAGCACAGGCAGGTCTGCTCCTAAGACCAAAATGAGATACAGAGAAGGGGATGAATTAAGACCAGCTGCAGCCCAATTAGGCAAAGATTCCTACAGGGAATGCTTGCTTACGATTTACCTAAACAAATCCTGTCCTTTCTGTTGCAATTTGCTGCTTATTAATTTTTTAATTAAAATGACTACAAAAAGTAACCAAGAGAGCTGATATCATATTGGGGGGAGAGGGGTGGGGGGAGGAGAGTGGGGGGCAGAGGGGTGGGGGTAGAGCAGGGAGGGCAGAGGGGTAGGGTACAGAGGGGTGGGGAATAGAGGGGTGGGGATAAAGGGGTGGGGGAGAGGGGTGAGGGAAGAGGGGTGGGGGATAGAGGGGTGGGAGGGAGAGGGGAGGGGGTTAGAGGGGTGGGAGAGAGAGGGGTGGGGGAGAGGGTAGGGGATAGAGGGGTGGGGGAGAGGGGTAAGGTACAGAGGGGTAGAGGTACAGAAGGGTAGGGGATAGAGGGGTGGGGATAGAGGGGTGGGGGATAGAGGGATGGGGGGCAGAGGGGTGGGAGAGGGGTGGGGGAAGCAGAGGGGTGGGGGGCAGAGAGGTAGGGGAGGCAGAGGGGTGGGGGGCAGAGGGGTGGGGAGCAGGGAATAAACCAACATCTTACAATCAAAAGTATTCCATAGAAGGTTATTTTTGGTCAAACATTTGTGTTTGGAACATTTAAAAACGGCATTTAAAATAATAATAATAATAATAATAATAATAATAATAATAATAATAAATCAACGTTCTACATGTTCATCCTGAAAAGATAGAAGGCTTTTGATGGAAATCATCAGTTTCTCACACCCTTTTCTGTCACCTCCTCACATGCCACAATATTCAAATCTCTTAGCTATTTCTTCTGGTATTTACAGAATACAGGGCTCTGTGTTCTGTTCCCACCACGTTTTTTTTTTTTTTTATGCCTCTTTATTTTGTCTGTTGGCATCATTTGTGACAAAGATTTTGCTGCCTTTCCCCCAAGTCCTAAAACTACTTCCCCGCCCCTTCCCTGTTCCCAATACAATCATATTAGAGAAAGGGGAGGCAAGGGCTCCTTCTATTGTCCACTGTTGAGTCAGCGTAAACGGCAGGCGATAAATAAGACAAAGAGCAGCACACACCTACATGGTCCAAATTTTGTGCCTGGTCTGGTTCCAAAAACCTTCTATGTATTAACTCAATCTCCATAAAAATATAAGCAATGAAACAGGACCACCCCACTATACAGATGAAAAAACTGAGGTCAGAAGAGTTTAAACAACTGCAGGATACAAAGCACTGGTTGTCTAACTAGATCTGAGGTTATAGGCATAAGACTGCTTTGAAAAGTCAGGAGCAGGGGTTGGGGATTTAGCTCAGTGGTAGAGTGCTTGCCTAACAAGCGCAAGGCCCTGGGTTCGGTCCCCAGCTCCGAAAAAAAAAAAAAAAAAAGAAAAAAGAAAAGTCAGGAGCAATAGTCACTTGTGGAGGGTGCCGCCGCCGCTGCCACCACTGATGACACGAGGGATAACCGCAGGACCATGCTTGGCCTGGGCTGACTTGACCTACATGTGCAGTTGGGAATCAGAACAAGGAAGGACTATGAAAGCTGATCTGGGTTTATGGGAGCACAGCGTTATATAATGTCAGGTCCCTTTTAAGAGTTCAAAATTAGGTACCAAAAAAATGTTTATTTAGAGGGTGTTCTAGTTTCATCCTCTTGGCGTGATGAAACACTCGTATCAAAAGTAACTTTGGAAAGAATTGCTTTGGCTTATGGTTCCAGGTCATAGTCCATTCCTGAGGGATCAAAGGGAAGGGATTCAAGCAAACAACATGAGAAAATGTTTGCTGGCTGGCTCTCGGGCTAATGCTCAAGTGGGTTTCTTAAACAACTCAGGACAACCTGCACAGGGAATGGTGTCGCCCATAGTGGACTGGACCCCCCCACATCAAAAACAATCAAGATAAACCCCCACAGACACGCCCACAGACACGCCCACAGACCAATCTGACCAATCACATTCTCCATTAAGGCTTCCCTTGCAGACAACTCCAGGCTGTGTAAAGTTGCCAATTAAAGGACTCGGGGGAGAAAATAAATCAGGACTTTAAAAAAAAATTGTAGTAAGCTCTATAAACTTTAAAAGATCCAAAACAATGACATATTGCCAGGCTGGCATAACTTTCTAATTCCCACTGCCAATTGTCCTCGCAGGCTGAATTCGCTACTTTGTTTGACTCCCATATCTCAATGGCTTTGCAGCAGAGTTTGCTAAGAATATTTTAGGAAATGAACTCTTTTCTTCTTAAACTTGTAGGTAAAAATGTACTTTTAGTATGAATGCCATAACGGTTCCTTTCTCTTTCACAGTTCATCATTGGAAATATTGTGTGACTCTCAGGCACTCGTCCCACTTGGAGAGACCTTCAGGACATATCTTTAGGATGTAGCTCTTTTGTAATGAATGGATGGTCCCAGGCCATTTCCAGTTGTTTTGGGTCATGACTGCATTTTTTTAATGCTTTAAATTTAGTTTAGCTGTGGTGGCACTCACGAACTAGAGTCTGAGGAGGGCCCCAGCATGGTGAGGACTATAGCTTGCCACACCTAAAGACATGGAGCCCCAGGCATAAATCCTTTGACTTCTAATGAGCTGACCGCTCCAGGCCTCATCTAGAGTCTTCAGAATTGCAGCTCAGCCCTGGCTATTGCCCTCTAAGAAGCTGTCACTCTGCCGTCCGAAGCACATTAGTTCTGATCTCCCAGGTTGGAGAGTAGAAGGCAGCAGTGTGATGGCCTTGTGACCCAGGCCAATGTTGGCAGGGCAGCAGGATCAGGCAGCTCTTGGACCTGAAGCCCTGTCTCCCTATTCCCCTTTTTGTTGCAAATAGATTGTTTACTCATACAATAGATCCTGGTCACAGTGTCTCCCCTCTGTTCCTTCTGGTACTTTCTCGCCTCCCCTCCCATCCAGATCTACTCACCCTCTTTCTCATCAGACAAAAACAGGCTTCCAAAGAGATAACATTAAAATATCACAAAATAAAACATAGTAAGTGTCTTAGTCAGGGTTCTCTAGAGTCGCAGAACTTATGGATAGTCTCTCTATAGTAAGGGAATTGGTTGATGACTTACAGTCTGTAGTCCAACTCCCCCACAACGGTCAGCAGCAGCTGTGAACGGATCCAAGGACCTAGCGGTGGCTCAGTCCCACAAGGCAAGCAAATGAAGAAGAGTCTTCCTTCTTCCAATCCCCTTGTGTAGGTCTCCAGCGGTGTGTCCCAGATAAAAGGTGTGTACCACCACATCTGGATCTGGGACTTGCTTTGTCCCAGATGACCTTGAACTCAGAGATCTCCTTGCCTTAGTCTCCTGGGATTCATAGCCAGGATGCCTCAAGATCTCTCCATGCCAAGATCCAGGTGAGAAACTTCTATCTCCCAGCCTCAAGATCAGGGTCAAAGGTGAGCCCTCCAATTCTGGATTGCAGTTCATTCCAGATACAGTCGAGCTGACAACCAGGAATAGCCACTACAATAAGTTAAAACAAAAATTACCACACTGATACTGAACAAGGCAAACCGACAGAAAGAAGAGTCCAAGAGAAGGCACGACAATCAGAGACCACTCATTCTCCCACTCAGGAATCCCATGAAAACACTAAACCAGAAGCCATAATACAATTGCAGATGACCTGTGGCAGACCCTCACAGGCCCTGTGCATTCTACCTCAGACTCTGTGAATTTATATGTTTTCCTCATGCTGATTTAAAAGGCCTTGTTTTCCAGGGGTGTCCAATTTAGGGCAAAGTGCTCTGAGGTCTCTCGCTCTTGGCATACTCTCTGACGATGGCTGAGCAAGGCACTAGTCTATGAGTACAGCAGAACGTCATTAGGAGTCATTTATCACTGTGTCTTTGTTCCTTTTTTTTTTCTTTTTAAAGACCAGTATTACTTGGTTTTACCCTATGTCCCTGGGCTATCTAGTCTCTGCTTCTTAGTCACTCAGGCTGGGTCAGGTATTGGTTCTACATCACGGAGTGGACCATAAGTCAAGTCAGTTATTGGTTGGTTACTCCCCTGTGCTGTGTGCCATGCCACCGTTACGCTAGGATAACGCGCAGGCCCGGCACCACTGGAGATCAAAGGGTTTGTGACTGTCTTGGTGTCTGTGTTTCTCCTTTGGTAGTGTGCAGAGTGCCTTCCTGTACCAAAGACCCTAGGCTGTACGGGTAAAGTGAAGCCCTGTCTTACTAGGGGAGAGGCCGGTGCTCCAAGGGTCCGACCTGAGCAGAATATGCTGATAGAAGCTTGCAGACTGCATGAGCCGAAGGGCAGCAGGACGTTAGATTCAGACCCCTGAGACATTCCACCAACGTGAAGACATAAATCTTCATTTGAGTTATTTTCATTGCAAATCCTGGTAAGGGCAAAGCAACGGTGGGAGAGAGTCCCGGATTAGCAGCTGGATTACTAGGCTGCCCCTGCCTGGACTCAGCTGCAATTCACCCCTGAGGTTCCTGAGGCAAGAACAGGTCAACAGCTTAGTCCCTTTCAGCATCCTAGACCAGACAAGTGACAGGAAGATTGGGAGTCCTTCCCCTCAAAGGATAGCTTGGTGCCAACAAGCAACCAGTGAAACAAGGAACCTAAACCTTGCCACCGTTGCCGGTCCATCTGTGAGAGGTCAAGGCCATGTGCCAGCCTGGGAACTTCAAGGCCGAGAGAGGGCCCCATAAACCACTCAATAAGAACAGATTTTATTTTTCCCCTACTGTCAGGCAGCAGTTTTAGAAGTTAAACTTTAATTTGCCAAAAGCCATGAGGCACGGAATGTTAAAAAGAAAAAGGGGGAGGGGAGGAAGGAATCTTCCAAGGGGAATGCTGAACAAGGCATCCTCTAGGAGAAGCTGACTCCATCTATTTCAATGGACGGCTGTGGAAACAAACATTCTCTAAGACTTCTAGATGTTTCCAAACGCCTTCTGCCTCCCTTTCTTCCTCTATCTTCTCGTTTGTTTGAAATAAAAGTTGACGCGAATAAAGAGGCCTGCTGCTTTCTAAGTCGTGTTTGTATAAATATCTTAAAACAAATCGTGAGGCTTTCAAGCTCCATGCTAGGAAGTGAAGCCTCGGGTCTCTGCTTCCCTGGCCAATGGAAAATGCGTATTTGATTTGATGTGTGTGTGTGTGTGTGTGTGTGTTTGTGTGTGTGTATGTGTATGTGTTTGTGTGTGTATGTGTGTGTATGTGTGTGTATGTGTATGTGTGTGTATGTGTATGTGTGTATGTGTGTGTATGTGTGTATGTGTGTGTATGTGTGTGTGTTTGTGTGTGTATGTGTGTGTTTGTGTGTATGTGTGTGTGTATGTGTGTGTGTATGTGTGTGTATATGTGTGTATGTGTGTTTGTGTGTCTGTGTGTGTGTTTGTGTGTGTGTCTGTGTGTGTGTTTGTGTGTGTCTGTGTGTGTGTTTGTGTGTGTGTCTCTGTGTGTGTGTTTGTGTGTGTGTCTTTGTGTGTGTATGTGTGTGTGTTTGTGTGTGTGTCTGTGTGTGTCTGTGTGTATGTGTGTGTGTGTATCTGTGTGTATGTGTGTTTGTGTGTGTGTCTGTGTGTGTGTGTGTGTGTCACTCAGAAGACAACTCGTAGGAGTCTTCTTTCAGCCTGGGAGTCCTGGGAATCGAACTCAAGGTTATTAGAGCTGTCAGCAAGTACCTCTACCACACGAGGCACCCGCTGGCGCAGACGGCACATGCAAAGGTCCACAGTGGTAGGGTGTGACCGGCTGGAGAATAGAGCTTTATCTCCCACATTCCAGTCACTGATGCTCTGTTCAGAAGGTGACACGCCTCTCAAGAATCGCATGTATGAGCTCCACATTCCAGCCACTGATGCTCTGTTCAGAAGGTGACACTGCTCTCAAGAATCGCATGTATGAGCTCCCTGGGTGAGCTACTTTTAAGATTCGGTGGTGAGCGGTGCTTTTCTCTGACAAGAGAACTTCTTGCTTATTACATTATAATCATTTATCTCTCCTAATAAAACTAGCACATGGCCATGCGGAAAGTTACAGCATGTGTGCTCCAGAAGAGGGAAAATCCCTACAGCCCCTCACAATTTGGTCAGTATTCATCAAGACATTTTACAGCACTTGTAAATCCAAACGAGAGTACGCAGAGTGTCGCTCTCCCCTAAGTTTTTCTCCCTTTAATTTGGATCTTATTCTTCCTCCCTTTTGTGAGGGGTAGGGTCTCATGTAGCCCAGGCTAGTCTCAACACTATGTAGCAGAGGATAACCTAGAATTCCTGGCTTTTATTCATCTCCCAAGTGCTGGGATAATAGTCTTGTGCTCCCACAAGACTCTCTCTCTCTCTCTCTCTCTCTCTCTCTCTCTCTCTCTCTCTCTCTCTCTCATAATTTTTAAAGTTTCATTTTTGGGTGTGTGTGGTGTCTGTGTGTCTGTGTGCATGTGTCCTTGCAAGAGTACACATCTGTAAGTGAACATAGGTAAGGAAGTTACAGGCATGCGCGGCCACACTGGGCCTTAAGTTGGTACTGGGGATTCAAACTTAGGTTTCCAGGTTTGCACAGCCAGCCCCAGCCCCAGCCCCAGCCCCAGCCCCAGCCCCAGGCCCAGCCCCACCCCACACTCCACCACCACAGTCTGTCACACTATGTCTCAGTCTGTCCTGGAACTCATTATGTAACCCAGGCTGGCTTTGAACTTGTGGCAATCCCTCTGCCTTGGCCCACGAATGCTGGAGAGCCACGGTGCTTGGCTCACATCCCAACAGCATGCGTCTGTCTATGTGCGTCTTGTGGGCACATGGGCACGCCTCTTGCTTCACCAGCACAGAGCCCCGCTGCGGAAGTGTGGGAATGTTTAACCAGCTGTTGCTGGTTCTTTCTGATGACCTGAAGGGGCCAAGTACTGAAGAAGATGCTTCTCCAACAGACTCCTTTCATCTCCACGGGTGTTCCTGCAAGATGAATGTCTACAGAGAGAACTGCTGGGTCGAGTCTGTGCATATCTTAATTATGACCAGTGAAATCAGCCTGGCACGCTGTGCCCTACTACAATTATATGCATTAGCTTCTCTCTCTCTCTCTCTCTGTGCGGATTCTTACTTAGGCTTGTAAGCACTAACTTTTAAAGTGTTACTAAACTGACAGAGATGTTTAAGTGTCCTACATCTGGATTTATTATAATGTGAGTTTTGTATAAAATTATAAAGTTTTACATAAAGAACTGTAACGTTTTATATAAAAGATAATTCACAACATATCACGTTTATTATTTACATTTATTTATTATCCGTGCATGTGTGGCGGGGGGAGGGGGTACAGGTGCCATCCATGTGTGTGGAGGTCAGAGTCTGTCCTTCCGTCAGGTGGGTTTCAGGACCAAATGCATGTCGTTAGGTGTGTCACTCCGTGCACTTGTCTGTGGTGCCATCTCAACTGCCACAGATGACAATTAACAAAGTAATTAACAAAATTATCCTGGCCCTCGGGAACATCAACGGAGACCCTGGAGAGGAGAGTGGGACAGATGGGACAAGAGGTGCGAGAAACGGAGACAAGACAGTATTCTGATCAAGTCTCATTTAATCAAGCAAAAAGCGCTTGCTTATAAGCAGAAAAACCACACAGCACAAACCGGTTGTCAGGGTAACAATAAACATACATCACATCGGAAACCAATGATTTCCCAAAAACTTCTTACCTATAATAAGTTTCCATTTCCCCGGAGCTCCTAACTAACAATAGAGTGAAACTCATTTTAGTGCAGAAGCAAGTTACCAGGAAGTCTCCAGTATTCTTGGCTGGTGCTAACCCTCACGTATGTTACTTGGAAACAAGGGCCCATGAAGTAGAAAACGCCTAGCTCAAGCAAAGAAAGGCGTAAGCAGGCCGGGTGGCCCCGGACACAGAATTAAGGTAAGCAGTCGTCACAAAGTCAGCTAAGCACTGTTTAAAGCTTTCTCTAGCTGTAGACATGTAAGTTTACAGATCATCAGATAGGACCGCAGTGTATTCCTGTTGGAAACAGAAAGGACTCTGCTCGGTTTCCTAGGTTTAGAACATCCCGGAACTGATAATCTCTCCTGGCTCTTGTGACATTCCTGGCTTTCTTGCCCTTTTTCCTCCTTCCCCAGCCTCCCCAGCTCTCAGAGTTCCTTAGCTCCCCTCCCTTCCCTCCTTTCCCCTCCACGACCTTGTCCCCACGAGAAGGAGGACCCGCCCTTCCATCACTCTGTCCTCTGTGAAATGAGGACACCCTTTGGATTCTTCTGTCCACACACGATCTGAAGGAGTTCTGGAGCCATGCCTCTCTCAGGCCCATGAGCCCGCACATTTTGAATGGAACTAGAAAGACCCCGAGGCAGAGTGGCTCGGCAGAGTGACAGACGGGAGCATCTCCATGTTTCTCCAGACAGCGACAGAACTACAATTACATTTGTTCTTTCTTTCAGGGGACAAATGTGGCCTTTAAGACGGAAAGGCCAAGGGAGGCCAGCATCCCTCTGCACGGGACACAGCCGCCCATCCTGCATGGAGGCAGTGTTGTCTTGGATAGACATCAAGGTTTTTGTTGGTGTTGTTTGTTTGTTTTGTCTCTTTAGTGCCTTTCCCTAGTTAAAAGAGAAATGTATAGACAAGATATTTTTTTTTCCTTTTCTTTTTTTCGGAGCTGGGGACCGAACCCAGGGCCTTGTGCTTGCTAGGCAAGCGCTCTACCGCTGAGCTAAATCCCCAACCCCCAAGATAATTTTTAAAGATTTATTTATTATATATGAGTACACTGTCACTGTGTTCACACACACCAGAAGAGGGCATCGGATCCCATCACAGATGGTTGTGAGCCACTAATGTGGTTGCTGGGATTTGAACTCAGGAACTCTGGAAGAGCAGTCAGTGCTCTTAACCACTGAGCCATCTCTCCAGCCCCAAGACTTTTTTTTAAAAAATGAAAACAGTATATTTAGTCTTAGGGAAACAGTAATGTCTCTCTTGGTCCAGACTCCTAGTATTGTGTTGTCACCGTGATAGCAACATTTAGTGCGCCCTTTAACAATTTTGATGCATTCACTTGCCTTTTTTTCCTATAAACGGAAGTACATTATATACAGCACGTCATGTCTCGCTCTTTTCCATTAATACAAACTTAGATTATATCCAGGTGTGCTGACACAGGCCTTGAATCCCAGCACCTATGGAGCCGAGGCAGGTGAATCACTGTGAGTTCCTGCACAGCCTGGCCTACACGGTGCATTCTAGGCCAGCCAGAACTACCCAGTGACCCCATCTCAAAAACAGTAACAAAGCAAAAAACAACAAAAATCTAAATTAAACAAAAGATAAAGTCAGCATCGATTACTCTAAAATTTCACGGAGCCACAGGGTCCTGTAGTGAGTCATGACCCATTCTGTACAAAGCAGGGCTCGGGTTTACTCCACTCCTGGGCTGTATACACAGCTCCTAGGCACACACATACTACTGTATGAGTAGAGGATAATTATAAAATACGATGGTGGGATTTTGCATATTCACCTCCACTAGGTATGACACAGCAGTGTTCTGAAGAAGATGCCCCGATTCCCACTCCCCCAGTGCAATGCACATGAAGGGCTTTTCCTGGCCCTGTCAAGAGAAGTCCTTTGAAAATGGGCACTTACGCAAGAAAGTGCCACATAATGGAATTGCCCTGAGAAAATGGATTTTTAAATGAAAGGCCCAAATTACACAAATTGGAAACTGCCTGAATCCCTCAGAGGGTTCAAGTCAGGCCCTGACACAGCTCAGACCTCTCCCCAGACTCCAAGGCCCTACTTTGGTGAATCTATGCACCAAACACTGCCACTCACTGGGGGAAGGGCTATCCCCAGAACCACTTATGTTCGCATGTGAAGCCACCTTATAGCATATCCTCCCATCTAAAGCCTGAGTCCCAAGTTATTACCAGAAACACCTTCTTTTTTTATGGGTGGGGAGAGCTTTCTGATTTTCGATCCAGGCTCTCACACTCTGGCTCACCCGTGACATATTATACACATCCTGCCTCAGCCTCCTGAGTGCTGGGATTGCAGAAGCGTGCACCACGCCCAGCTTCTGAATCGGCTTCCTGAGCCTCTAGGTTCAAGCCACTGATTATCCAGAGAGGAGATACTGGGTCATACCTCTTTGTTGAGTACCTTTTGGATTTCCTAGGGGTCTGTGGGTAATGTGTGAGAACGAGGGGCAGGGAATGGAGAGATGGCTCAGTGGTTAAGCCTGATGCTCTTGGAGAGGGACCTAGGTTCCTTTGCCAGCATCCATATCAGTTGGCTCACAACTGCCTGTGACTCCAGGGGATCAGTGCTTCTTCTGACCTGTGCAGGTACCTGTGCACTCATACAGGGACATACACACATATACAATAGACAGACAGACAGACAGATAAAAAGCTTAAAAAAGAATGAAAGGCGAAGGTGGAGAGAGCGCTCAACTGATGAGGTGTTTGTTACATAAGCAGGGCGAGCTGAGTTCAATCCCCACAATTCATGTAAAGAAAAAAAAAAAAGAAGGCGGCATAATAGTATGTGCCTGTCACTCCAGAGCCAGGGGAGGGCAGAGACAGGTGAATCCTTGAGTTTTCCTAGCCTACTTCGTGAGTATCAGGCCAATAAAAGACCCTGTCTGGGCAAACAAGGAGTGACGCCCAAGGTTTTCCATATGCACCGACAGGCACAAGTGTACACCTTCACACAGGCACGCACATACAGGAGCATGTGGGCACACGTGGGTCGAAGGAGAGAATGAGGAGTAGAAATGGGCTATTGAAGGCACTAGACCTCTAGGGGGCGCAAGTGAGGTCACCATCCTCGGAGAGTCACAGCCCTGACATGATTCACTGGAAAGCTAGACGCGGAGGGTACACGTACTCATATTCTTCTAACTTTGTGGACAGCTGAGTCACAAAGTGGTGTGATGATAGTTAGGGGGAGAGAAGTTGGCCCGTTTCAACCCACCCGTGACCGCAGCGTTGCGGACTCTTTTAGGAGTGATATCATTACATTAAGATTCTTGGTGGTTGCAGTCAGGGAGTGTCATGGCTACTCCATTGAGAACTCCTCAGAAACCAGATGGTTCGTTCTGCTCACAATAGCATACGCAGTGCAAGACTTGGTTGTTCGCTCCACAAAGTTAGTGCAAGTGGCCAACTCTCCAGTCCTTGGGAATGCTTCCTCCAGTGCACTCAGTGTCCTATGGCTGAGCCTGGCCCGGGAATCCTCTGTCCCTCACCTCTATCCTGAGACCCTGTCCCCTGTCCAGAGGAACCTAGATGACAGGCCCCAGTGTGTGGGTCTTGAATTTTTTGTTACCCAAAGCTTCCTAGCCTGAAATAACATGATACCTTCAACAGTATCCAACCATGGTAACTTAGCCAGGCTTTCAGGAGGGCCAGGAGCAGAGCAAGAAAGAAGGGAATGAGCAGCTCTCTCTCTCTCTCTCTCTCTCTCTCTCTCTCTCTCTCTCTCTCTCTCTCTCTCTCTCTCTCTTTCACACACACACACACACACACACACACACACACACACACACTGTGGCTTTGACTATTCTAGGGACTTATTAAATATTTCTCAGTTTTCTGCAGAGGTAGTGCTCTAACCATTTCATTAAGAAGGATCAAGTGTAAGGATCAGAGAGGTTAAATAAGTTCCCCAGAGTCACACAGCCCTTCATGTCTCTGTGGTAGACTTCTGCTGACTTTTCTTGCCTAGTATTCTTTTTAGGCAACAGCGCTCTCTCTCTCTCTCTCTCTCTCTCTCTCTCTCTCTCTCTCTCTCTCTCTCTCTCTCGTTCAAGGGGGACTGATTCCTCCTCCTTTCCAAGCCCAGGAATAGATGTGTGACTCTGGAACAATTGGCATACATTCCGAGATCCCTGCTCTAACACAGTACATCCATCCTCCTCCATCCCTCCTCCTCCATCCCTCACATGAGAACTGTGTCATCAGCCGGAGGGAAGCCTTGTCCTCATGTCCAAGAGATGATTTCTATGACATCTGTGATGGTTTGAATAGGAATGGCCTTCATAGACTCAGGTGTTTAAATCCTTGGCCCATAGGGAGTGACTGGTACCATTAGGAGGTGTGGCCTTGATGGAGTGGGTGTGGCCTTGTTGGAGGAAGTGTGTCACCAAGGGGCGGGCTTTGAGGTTTTCTATGCTACCCCAGTGTGGCACACAGTCTTCTGCTGCCTGTGGGAATCAGATATAGAACTCTCAGCTCTTTCTCCAGCACCATGTCTGCCTACATGCTGCCATGTTTCCCACTATGGCGAAAATGGACTGAACCTCTGAACTGTAAGCCAACCCCAATTCAATGTTTCCCTTTAAAAGAGTTGCTATGGTTACGGTATCTCTTCACAGCAATAGAAACCCTAACTAAGACAGCATCCTTTAAGGATCTAGATATAGCCATTCCTAAAAGCAAAACAAGTATCTAGGTCTCTCAGACACATCATGCGGCCATTAGTGGGTATTTAGAGAAGTACAAGAAACCCCTGGAAATTGAATCCAGGTTTGTCTGGCTGCAAAGCCAGTGCTGTTCACACTGCCCAGAAAACACAGCACACATTGAGTCCATTCTTTCCTATGGCCCAGACTTAATAAAGCTACTTTAACCTCAGAGAAAAGACAAATCACAATGCAGCATTGGGTTGAAGACACCTTGGACACACTTTTGCACACACTGCTCTCAGGTTGGTGAGGGAAAAAATAGCTTCCCTTTGTAGCTGGCCTCATAATACTCCAAGGTCTTTGTCAGTCAGTGTGGCAACCCACCCAAGATGGTGCAGGTCCCTGGGTATCAGGCAAGACCTGCCTTGTTCTGTGAGGCGACACAGATCTCCAGCAATTGTCTGTACATTCCTGAGAGAGCATCACTGGATTACTGTCTTGTTCTGCTTATTCCCAGCACAGCGTGCAGCACTGTGGCTTAAACAACACAAGTGCTCCACACCTCAGAGGGCTGCTCTGTCCCGCATCTAGAGGCAGGAAGTCCAAGGTCATGATGCCAGCACATTACAGTTCATTCCAAGGCTTCCTCTCGTGGCTCGTGTGCATCCCATTTCCTCTGTGCATGTGGTTCCAGACAGTGTATCTGGTATCTCTTAGAGCTGTTACTCTTATGGATCAGGGCCCTACCCTTACGATATCACTGAACCTAACTTCAATAAGGCCCTGTCTCCAGATGCTATTACAAGAAGGGTTGGGTATACATGTGGAACTTTGTGGGAGGTGGCATACAAACCGTTTGCCTCAGAGATGCTGTGGAGAATTCCATTCACAAGAGGTATGGAGAGCATTCAGAAGACAATACATGCTGGCAGTGGTATTACTTCTAGAAGCTCAAGCAAGCCAGGCAGATGACTTCTGGATCTGTACCTTTTTTTTTTTTTTTTTTTTTTTTTTTTTTTTTTTTTTTTTTTTTTTTTGATGGCTCATGAAGGGACCGTGTCTTTGCTCTTTCTGTTTTGGAGGGCTGTGTGCTGGGACTTCCTGGTTTCTAGGTGTTCAGGTTTGTGGTATCCTCACCGGGAAAAGCTAAATTAGTTAATTGAAAAATGAAAAATAGGAAAATTAAACCGGCAAGTTCTCCAAACATATTGGACCAATTTAAGAGCCAGGTTAACGTTGATTTATTGTTTTAATAAGGTTCCTGTGTAAGGAGAAATGACTGGACTGTAACATAAATAAACGTGGATGGCATTTATTTGGCTATAATATATGGGAACAACAGGGGAAGGGACTCGTTGAGCTTTGTTTTTTTTTTTCTTATCTTTAAAGCCTTTGGGCCTTTATGTTATTTTCAACCAAAACCTATATTCAAAGAAAAATGTGATCCTTAGAGCGTCTTCTTTACCAAAAATGACCTACAAAGCTATCTTTGTCGCTCAGATGAAAGTAACACACACACTGGTCCTCCGCTCTCAAACCAGGACAGTGTCATGGCTGAAAAATGCTTGAGGCTCAGGAGAGGCCATGGGTATGGACAGAGGGCACACATTAGTCAGTGTTCTCTAGAGTAGCAGAACTTAGAGATTTATTAGAATCACTTACACGTTAAACCATCCAATTAATTCAACAATGGCAGGCTGCGAATGGGAAGTCCAAGGATCCAGAAGTCCTTCAGTCCACAAGACTGGAGGCCTCAGCTGGTCTTCAGTGTACACTGGAATTCTGATTAAGTAAGCTCTGATACCAGTGAAGGAATTGACTAGCAAGGTGGGTGCGAACAGAGAAGAGCAGAATCTTTTTTTTCTCCCATGTCCTAAGATGACTTCCACCATAGAGTGTGGCCCACGTTAAAGGTGTGTCTGACTATCTCAAGATCCAGATCAAAGGCGTGAGTCTCTTTACCTCAGAAATCCTCTAGACATGGATTCACCCTCTTCAAACCAAACAAAAATAATCGTCGCAGGTGTGACCTCCATTTTTAGATTGTAGTTTGTGTCAGATTTAGTCAAGTTGACAACCAAGAGTAGCCATCAGAGGCATTCCTCAACCTAGCATCCACTCAAGCAGGGGCCATCTCACCAGCGTAAGGGGGCAGTAGAGAGCTGAGGTTCCAAAGCTGTGGTATGATGTCATGCCTTTATGGCTCAAGTCAGGTTTAGAGGTCTTTTGGGCCATCATGGAAAACTCCCATCATTGGCCCTATTTCTGTCTATGAACTTTCTGGAAAGTGTAGTCACCAGAAACTATCTAATGTAGCCAGGAAAAACAAAGTGTTTCAAATGTATAGCTTAGATCCAGGTTTTGTATGACTAATCCATAGACTTCAAGCTGATATGGGCCCTGATGTAGAAACATTGAGGCCAGAAGCCACAGAGCTACTTCTAGTGGCCTTGCAAAGACAGACAAAGCTAAGAGCCAGGGTCTCCAGGCTTGACAAGTAGCCTGCGGAAGCTACAAGCTCTACCAAGTGGCCATTGAGCGTGAAGCAGTTTAAACTGTGCACCCGAATCTTGAGCCACGCACTAGGTTTTGGTTGTGTTTCTCCATATTTTTCTTTGCATGTCATATATTGTGCAACAGATTTTCAAAATAAAGTTACATTTTAAAAAAGTCAGTAAGATCAAAAACAATGACTTTATGAGATTCATAGGCAAATGGAGGGAACTGGAAAATATCATCCTATGTGAGGTAACCCAATCACAGAAAAACACACATGGTATGCACTCATTGATAAGTGGCTATTAGCCCAAATGCTTGAATTACCCTAGATGCACAGACCACATGAAACTCAAGACTCAAGATCAAAATGCAAATGCTTCACTCCTTATTTAAAAGGAGAGCAAGAATACCCTTGGTAGGGAATAGGGAGGCAAAGATTAAAACAGAGGCAGAAGGAACACTCATTCAGAGCCTGCCCCACATGTGGTCCATACATATACAGCCACCAAACTAGATAAGATGGATGAAGCAAAGAAGTGCAGGCCAACAGGAACCTGATATAGATCTCTCCTGAGAGACACAGCCAGAATATGGCAAATACAGAGGCGAATGCCAGCAGCAAACCACTGAACTGAGAACGGGACCCCCGTTGAAGGAATCAGAGAAAGGACTGGAAGAGCTTGAAGGGGCTCGAGACCCCATATGAACAACAATGCCAACCAACCAGAGCTTCCAGGGACTAAGCCACTACCCAAAGACTATACATGGACTGACCCTGGACTCTGACCTCATAGGTAGCAATGAATAGCCTAGTAAGAGCACCAGTGGAAGGGGAAGCCCTTGGTCCTGCCAAGACTGAACCCCCAGTGAACGTGATTGTTGGGGGGAGGGCGGTAATGGGGGGAGGATGGGGAGGGGAACACTCATATAGAACGGGAGGGGGAGGGGTTAGGGGGATGTTGGCCTGGAAATCGGGAAAGGGAATAACAATCGAAATGTAAATAAGAAATACTCAAGTTAATAAAGAAAAAAAGTCAGTAAGGAAGGACAGTAGGGGTCTCTTTTAAAACTTAGTGTCTTTGTTGAGTTTGAGAGAGAACTCAGAAGTTAAGAGAGACTACTCCCCAGTCAGGCCTGTGGAGTTTAATTCTCCATGTAGGTGAAAGAAAGCAAATCCACTAGCTCATGAATGAAATAAATGCCTTTCTTCTGCCTTGGAGTCAGTCCTCTGAAAACTGTCCTTCCTTTATTTCCTGTATACAGTCCCTGAGATGAGATAACAGTCTTTTCTCTAGCTCATGAAATCTGGACACAAGCCACAAGGAGGAGTCTGAGCCCACCCAACGAGGGGGAAGGACGGAGGAGGAGGGAAGAGAGGGAGGAGTGGGAAGGAGTGGGGAGGAGGGGGAGAAGGAGGACTCCATCAGGAACAATGGTATTGTGCTCCACAAACCTTCCCCCCTCCCCAGAAAGGCTCTTCTCATTGTACCACTTTTAACAACCTAGTCTGTAGTCGATCTAAGATAAAATGAGCTGTAAGTGGACATTTATCAGTATTGATTTGTCTGATGAGCATCAATAACGCTACATTATCAACACACGGAGAAGATGAAAAGGCTGAGGAGTGATGGGGGGCGGGGGCTGGAAATTGTTCATGAAAGAACACGATCTCCATCAGGAGCCTCTGGCTTACATTAACAAGTCCATGAAATTGATTTCCATGGAAAATGATTTAGGTAACAACCCAAGGAGACATTACAGAATTCCTGCAATCATTATCTTTTACAATCTCTCTCTCTCTCTCTCTCTCTCTCTCTCTGATAACCTCTCACACTTGATAAGGAAACCTCGAGTAAAACAAAGGAAACCCCAAAGGTCTGCCACAAACAGTTAGCAGGCATTTTAAATAAGAAGCTAACCATGGCTTCTTCCCCTGTTCCAGGAAAAGCAATACCTTAGGTTAATTGACAAGTTACTGGTTGAGTTAATAAAAGTAAAAATATTGTCACTAATAAGTGTGATGGGGAGGACTCAGAGAGAATACAGTGGGTCTATTTGAGTACACGGCACTGGCGCCTACCCATACATAAGAAACTTTGAAAGTCCCACTGCGCTGTGCCTGGAGGGAAAGGCACCAGCTGACCCCATGTGCACCCACCCTTTACTGGGGAACTGATATGGCTCCTCATCCATAAGTCTTGAATGATAACACCGTCCCCAAACCACCACGTTGTGATGGTAGCTGCTAAGAGAGGCAGTCAACTCAAGAGGGAAGGTCTAATGGTACTTCATCTTCAAAGTACTGTTTCTTTTCATTTCAGCTAAAACTTCTTGGAGAAAGGTGAACACGCTCAAAGACATTCCCGTCCACCATCTCTCTGATGGCCAGCCATGTTCCCGTCTAAAACTGTGACCTTTCAAACATACATTCTGTGTCCTTGAGCAAGGCATGCCCTAAAATGTCATTGCTGTTTTTGCTTCTTGGTCTTCGGCTGAGCGTGCCCAGCTGTACACTTCTTAAAGTCCTAATCCCTTAAAACCCCTAAAGCGCTTCCCCATATGTATGGATAGCCTCCTCGAATAGCCGCTCGCTTGCGCTTCCTTTGGAATCTCTCCAGGGCTTCCCTTACCCGCTGCAGGTGGTACATCTCCACTCTTTGATCATCTGCTCACAAAAACAACGCATTGTGTTCCATTACACCGAAGGGGAAGGAAGATTTCGCTTTAAAGTGCCAAGCTCGTAGCCGGCGCACAGTAGACTTGCAGCACAAGCAATCTCCCCTCCATTTAGGGAAGAAAGACCTGGAGGTCTCAAGTAGTCACCTTGATGGTGGGGAAAAAACCAAAGGATCAGTTTACCCCCAGAGTCCTCTCACCAGCGCTTCTTCCCCGTGGCTCCAAAACTCTTACAAGCCACCCAGGACCTTCTCATTGTCATGTGCTGTTTATGACAGGTTTCACGATGTTGCCCAAGTTGACCTCCAACTCCTAGGCTCCAGCAGTAGTCCAGTCTCGGCCTCTCCAGCAGCTGGGACTGCAGGCACCTCTGTGGGCAGCACACCCATCCTCCTTTGAAGTTCTTGGTGATGGCTTCCAGCCAGGGTGCAGTGGCTCAGATCTCCAGAGAAGTAATGAAACCTTCCTCCCTGGCTGCTGAACTGTCTCTGCACCAAGTTCTGCAGGACCCCAGGCACTCCGGGACCCCTCACCCTCTCTTGACTTTCCAACCAAAAGGTTAATGCCTCTTCTCTGGGATTGGGAGGAGAGAGATGCTTCCAGTGTTTTCCCGCCAGCTAGCTAGCTGTTCAGATGCAGGTCTCATAGTTTGAACTGTGTTGCTAACCAGTTCTCTCTCTCTACATCTTCTCATTAGTCCCTGACTTATTTGTGGGACAGCGGAGAAGCTGAATCCCCTCTCCCCAGAGAGACCCTTCGGTAGGCTGCCCGTCTAGGTCAGTGGCTTGTCTGTTTAGTTTTCCTGTTAGCTCCAGCCGCCCCAGGGGTCACTCTACCTTGAATGGCTTGTAATATGAACCAAAAGAGTGGAGCTAGAGTCCTGGCTTGCAAAACAGCTCACTTTGTTTTCTGACCCACGAAAGTGAGGTCTCAGCAGGGTGATTTTTCTGTGGGTGATCTGCTGTCAGCACCAACCTTGCCCTTCTGAGGACTCTACACACTCAGAAAGGCTCAGCGAGGCACACAAACGCACCCAGGCAAGTTTGGTCCCTCTTTCTGTCCTGTATTGTCCGTTCCTCTGCACCGTTGACCCTGTAAGGCATCAAAGTGTTGCACAAAGCTCACACCCACAACCAGCACCGCCTTCGCTCATCCCAGGCCTCCTGGCAGGTATTGGAACCACGCACACTCTGTCTTCACTGGATTTCACAAAGAAACCTTTGTGGTGAACAAGATGCATAGTTACCTGAGGCCTGCAAAACACAGACACCTTTCATCATGCATCTTCATAAAATTATAGTCACTGTCTTGTCAGAAGACTGTAAAATTTGACATTAACATGAAGTCCCCATCACAGAAGAGTTGGCAGAGAGCTATACAGCTCACTGTAGAGGTGGGAGAAGGCGTGGAATTTAACAGTGAATGTGAGGCTAAAAAGACACAAGAATACCAACTTGATTGCTGCATCATTCTAGCTGGTGGGGATTTTTCCAGTTCTGAAAAATCCCAAAGTAAAGAGAAAGAAGTAGAGGAGGGGGAGGGGAGGGAGAAGGGAGGAGGGGAGGGGGAGGGGAGGAAGAGGGGGGAAGAAGATGAGGAGGAGGGGAAGGAGGAGGGGGGAGGAGGAGGAGAGAGAGGGAGAGGAGGGGGAAAGGGAGGAGGAGGAGGAAGGGGAGGAGGAGGAGGGAGAGGAAGAGGAGGGGGAAAGGGAGGAGGAGGAGAGGGAGGAGGAAGAGGAGGAGGAGGGGAAGGAGGAGGAGAGGGAGGAGGAAGAGGAGGAGGAGGGGAAGGAGGAGGGGGGAGGAGGAGGAAGAGGAAGAGGAGGAGAATTCTAGAGTTTAAAACCTCTTGGGGAAAGCATGCTTAACATGTCATTGGTCTTTTCCAAGCAAGATTGTGCTGGCTGCTAAATACAAGGATGTCATCACTCCGGGATGCATGGAGACCTGGAGGGGACTGAGGCAGGTTAGTGAGAGGTGCATCTTCCTCTCTCTCTCTCCCCGTCCCCCCTCCCCATCTCCACCCCTTCAGCCTTTGCCCTCCTGCTCTTCCCTTCTCTGGCTGGTCTTCACAATGGTGTTGGCAGGTAGCTTCCAGCTGGGATGACTGCCAGGTTTCTAGATGGAGGAGCCAGGCTGCAGCTGTGTTGGCAGAGAGAGAGAGAGAGAGAGAGAGAGAGAGAGAGAGAGAGAGAGAGAGAGAGAGAGAGAAGAAGAAGGAGGAGGAGGAAGAGGAGGAGGAGGAGGAAGAGGAGGAAGAGGAAGAGGAGGAGGAGCTGGTGTAGCTGAATTCGGTCCTGATTCCCCCTCAGGAAACTCGGGATTTTCTAACACACGGGCAGCTGCTGCACACAGCACGTTGGCTAGTTGGAGTAGTGAGGTGTACTGCGAATCTGAACACAGCAACAACATCTCTGACGAAGCATCACCACACAGAGCAAAGGGGGAGCTGGGAGCTTTGTCTTCAACAAGGCTCAGGGCACATGGAGGTGCTTGACGGACAGACTGATCCCTGACAGAAAGATAGGGGGAGGAGCTACAGACAGAAAGCAAAGAGGGTAAACTTCCAGTTTCTTCCTCACCCTCATGACCTGAGATGAAGGCTGCATGGGCTTTTCCTCCCTCCAACAAGTCTGTCTCCCTCTCTCTGGCTGACCAGATAGGTTCAAGGCCTTAACATAGTTACCTCAAGTTGTGGGCCTATCCCAAGCCACCCCCAAAAACTTAAAACTCCAACCCTCCAGGGGGAAAGTGGATTGTGGTTCTCTCTGTGCTCTGCAAGCAATCTGACATGGTTCCTATCTTTTAATTCTTTAATCTGTGGAGAAAATTAACTTGATCAAGATACCTGCATGGTGACATTAGGGGAAGAATCCTTTTTCCTTGTCAGAGTAAAGGACACAGTGATGTAGTCCTCTGTGTCTTGAATCCAAAACACCTTTTCTTTCCTCAAGAAATTAGGGGGTAGTGTTCATGATGAAGCGATGTAGTAGTGGAGGTTTGCAAAGTTCCCCTACAATAATCTCGACTGATCTCTAAAGCTTCTACGAGCATTAACCTTTGATTTATCAGACTGGTGGCAATGGGAGACTTTGCAAGTATTTGTGCTTTAATGTCATTGTGCTAAGCAGAGCAGGGCTGTCCTTCCCCTAAATGACCTCATCCGACTCCCAGGAACCTACAGACTTGTTACTTTATGTGGTAACAGGCCTGTCTACCTATGATTGAGGAATTCTTTTTCAAAGATTCATTTTATTTTCATTTAGGTACTATGTGTAGGGAGGTTCCCGAGGGGGCCAGAAGAAGCTGGAGTTTGAGGTGATTATGTGGGTGGAGGAGTTGAATGCTGGTCCTCTGAAAGAGCAACAGAACCAGCTCTCTAGGTCCATGGGTGCTGATCTTGATATAGGTGATCCTGCTATCTGCCTCAGGGAGCTTAGTCATGAAAGAACCGACGAGTCAGTCAACGCCAGAGGTGTAATGTGAGAAACGTACAACCAGCCATTGGTGACTGAAGATGGGAACAGGCGAGGGATGAGGGAGCTCTACAAGCTCCGAAAGGGAATGGGTTTCTCTCCTAGAACCTCTGAAGACGGGTAAACTCTGGTGTCGTTGTGACATCAGCTTAGTGAGCCCTGTGCTGGGTCCTCACCACTACCACTATACCGGATGTGAACTATTCTAGTCACCCAGCTGCTGGAAAGGTCAAGGCAAGAGGAAGAAAATTAATTCAACCACAGACAAATGAGGTCAGACTTGTAACGGACGAGCTTTGTGTTTCAATTTGGATCCAAAAGGATTCCACTTAGAATGACCTTCCAAAAGTAGTTAGTGTGTGCATATCCATGAAACCGCCCAAAGTTTACAGAACTTTTATTTTCTTAGCTCCTCTTCTTAAAGGAAGTTGTCGACTCTGATTACATCCTATAGGTGGGTGAATACAGAGGGAGGGAGTTTCATGACACCTAAGGCACAGCAAAGGTGTACACCAGAGAGAAACCATCAGCCAGCCTCACACAGACCACCCCAGAGAGAACACTACTCCTGGTCTTTAGATACACCAGAAGAGGGTGTCGGATCCTATTATAGATGGTAGTGAGCCACCATGTGGTTACTGGGATTTGAACTCAGGACCTCTGGAAGAGCAGTCAGTGCTCCTAACCGCTGAGCCATTCTCCAGCCCAGCCTGACTACGTTTGAAATAAGCAACTGCCTAGAGCTCTCTCAGTTTTCCTATCCCTTGAGTCAGAGATGCTCCAGAGACTCCAGGGATTTCAGGACACAGTGCGCCAGTCACATTAGCTCCTTCCAAACCGAAACTTGGGAAGTTTACTGGCAGCACACCGACTCAGAGAGGTCCATTTTCACACCAGGAGAACTGACGATACCTGTTAGCTGGATCGCTCAAGCTGAGCCACTGTTTCCCAGTGTGTACTTCAATTCGACCTCGCCTTTCTTGAGTCGAGTGTGCATTTCATGTGAAATGATCTCATGGGGTTTTGTTTTAGTTTAATTTAGTGTTTGTTTTGTTTTTGTTTTTTATTCAAGGCAGCATTTCTCTGCACAGCTCTGGCTGTCCTGGAACTCGCTCTCTAGACCAGACTGGTTTGGAACTCAGAGATCTGCCTGCTTCTACCTCCCAAATGCTGGACTTAAAGGCGTGCACCACCACCATGCGGCGATGATCTGATTTTTAAAGGTCCTCAAGTACATACAAATATACAAGGATCGCTGGCCTCACATCATAATGTAATAACCCAGTTGGGTGTCTGCAGCCATGCTAAGACCTGGGAGTGTGTTTCCAAGCTCTCTCTTCCTAGTAGAATTTCTTTGTAAGCCAGTATGGGTTAGGAGCAAGAAATTTTAAGCTTTCAGTGCTGCACTGTTGAGAAAAATGAGACACAAATAAGATGGACATCTTAGATATTGGGACTAAAGGGATGGGAGAGCTAAACCACTGGGTTTCCAGGAAGTCCCCCTTAAAGTGCAGAATTGGGAAAACAAGAAGCATGTGTGCACCTCAGGACTTTACTATCCATGGTGTCTCTTAGTGGGGAGGATGCCCCTTAGTGGAGGAATGCTAGCCTGCCACCCAGAAGGAAAGGAATGTATGTGGACTGCAGCAGAAGACGGCCTTGGTCTAAGGGTTCTGGAGGGAGTCAGAGATTAGATCAGTTGGGCGCTAATGCAGAGAAAGTGAGGCCATTAGCTTTATTGGAGAGAATCTGGGTGGTGTCCTACTGCACCCTCTTTGGTCCTTGTCTTAGTTGGGTTTCCACTGCTGTGACTAAATACTGACCCAAAGCCACTTGGGGAGGAAAGGGTTTATTACACCTTATAGCCCCAGGCCCTACTCTATCACTGAGGGACGTCAGCGAAGGACCTGGGAGTAGGAACTGATGCAGAGACCACGGAAGAGCACTTCTTACTGGCTTGCTCTCCATGCCTTGCTCAACTTGCTTTCTTATATAACTCAGGACCACCTGCCTCAGGGTGGCTTCGCCCACAGTGGGCCCTCCCACATCAGTCACCAATCAAGAAAATGCCCCTACCCCTAACCCCCAAGCATCTACTCCACTGAGATTCTCTCTTCCAAGATGTGCCTAGGTTTGTGTCCAGTTGACAAGACCCAACTATCACAGTGTTCTGATCCTCTGTCTCATAGACCATATCCTATAAGTAACTTCTCTGTATACTGAAGGGCCTTTTTTTCCTGGGAGATGGTATTTTGGAGACTCACCATGCAAAGGAGGCCTCAGAGTTGAAGTAATTCTCCTGCGTTCTACTTTTGTTGAGTACTGGGATTACAGGCATGTGGGCCCATTCTCACATCTAACACAAAAATTAGTGGTATAAACTGCAAACCTGTCACTGAGGCTTGTCTTAGGGCATAATCAGCCTCCTCCCTTCCTTTCTTCTCCCTTTCTAGGGACCCTTTAGACAGCAGCTGCTGGCTTAGCTGCTTTACCCGATGGGTACTCATCCCTGAACAGCTGGAGGTCATCATGACCCTCTCTCTAAAGCCACAGACACTGCTTGGGGTTAGGCAGTTAGGTCAAGCTGGGTCTAAGCAGATCATCTGGGTACCATACATGCTTCCTGCCCTGTGTCGTGACGGCAGCCCTCCTAGTTCCTGCTGACCAGAGTCTGTTACTCCCTCCTTACATGTTGACTGCACACATGGCGGAGAAAGCCTGCAGATCTCAGATGGGAGTCACAGCTACAGGTTGAGTGGGATGCTTGTCTTGTGGGTGCATTGTCCTCTGAGAACTAAGACGTCTTCACCACAGAGCCCAGAGTGATAAGGTCAAATCCATGAACCAATAGAAACCTTTCTTCCTTGTAAGTTGATCTTGACACTATGATAGGAAGTTGACTAAACATGATTGGTATTTTTTTCTTTTATTGAAAATCTAATTTCCCCTCACCCCTCACCACCTATGCAAGGCAGGGGAACTGGCCCCGAGGTTACAACAGTGTGAGAGCTGGCTCTGCTCCTCAGAGGCTGCAACACTTGGGAGAGCAGGCCCTGCCCCTTACCTGTGTAGCACAGTAGAGCTGGCCCTGGTTGTGGGGGTTGTGTGTGAGCCAGGGGCATAAGAATTGGAGAGCTTACCCATCCCCGTGTCTGATACTCAGGAGAGCAGGCTCTGTACCTTGCCTGAACATTGCGATAGCTGGCCCTGCTAGCGTGCGTGTAGAAGGGCTGATGGGCTGAGCAGCTCAGCTGTCATCCAGGCCAGATGCAGGGCCCTGAGTTGGCCCACCCCAACAGCTACCCATCTGTGAACTGCCGGGGCATGTGAAGGGGCAGGCCCTACAGATCCAAAGCTGCAGGACCTCCACGACACAGGGCAACAACAGGATGTCTGAGAGGAGTCCCAAGGAAGGTCCCATATTGAGAGTGCAGCAGAAGCCAGAGGCCTCGAACCAGACCAATGACTCATTGCAACCAACATTTGCAAGTGAAGAATGTGGACAAAGGGGAATACTGTGGGATGTACTGTGACACACCACAGCTTTCTCAGCAAGATTTTTTTCTGTTGTGGGGGAGTTTGCAAGGGCAGAGGGTGGGTATGAAGGAACCAGGAGATGAGTGCGATTGGGGTGCATGATGTGAAATTCACAAAGAATCAACAAAAAGTTAAAATTTAAAAAAGAAAACAGATCTTTAAAATCACATAACATATCCTGATTATGGTTCCCCTTCCCTCTACTACTCTCATGATTGGTATTTGATTCACTAGCCTGAATGCAATGAGGGAGGACCAGATACAGAAGAGAGTGAACGTGGATTTTCTACCTTCTCTCTCTTAAACATCAGAAGTCTAGGTCTTTGGCTGTTGACTTCTGGGATGTGTTCCAGTGATATTCCAGTTGCTAATCAGGTCTGTAGCTTGAGAGTTGAGATTTCACCCGCTTCTCTGGATTTAAATTCTTTAAACTTGGATTGATCCGTGTTACTGGCTTCCCTGGTTCCCCTGCTTACAGGCTGCCTATCACAGGACTTCCCAGCCTCTATTCTCACACAAGCCTATTTCCCTAACCATCCTTTGCTCCAACATCTATATATATGTAGGATTTGTTCTTTCTCTGTGGAGAACTCTGAATAATAGTGCCGTAGAGTTCTCTGCTTTGTTTCTGTCTTGACCAGTGGGGAGGGACGACATTTCCCCATTCAGCCTTATATTCAGAGATGGCCTCCTAGGTAAGGAACGAACATGACTGTCTTCCCGATCAGTGCTTATGTCCATTCCAATGATATACATACCCTCTGTCTGAAAATAGATCACTTAGGGATCCATGTACCTAGTAGACACAGTGAGAGTTGGACCTATTGCTTCTCACTTATTTCCTGGCTTCTGTGGACTCAACCCTCTAACTCCTCTGCTCCCTCAGTAGCAACACCAGCTCAGCCTCTTCATCCAACAGTTCCTAAAATGTTTGGTATCTCCCTATTTCCAGTTCATGAGTAGCCGAGTTCTGGAGGCAACATATCTCAGGCCTCATGGCCTCACAGACTCATCCACTTTAGCGTCCTTGCTCCTTTGGTCTCATCTACCAGGATCTCTTATGGTAGTTATGGCATTTCCATTCTGCATAGTGGGAGCCATGGGTTTCTTCAAGCTTCAAGAGTCAACAGATTCTAGCAGCGTTTAGAGTGCTATCCCAAGGTCCTTGTCAATGTGCCATACATATAACACAAGATGATGAACTCTTCCTTGCCCAGGTCTTACTTCCCATACCCATTACTCAGTACTCTCAGGGTATAGTCCTAGATGTGGCATGTTGGCTCTGCTTGTGTAGTTAGCCGAGTCCTTCAGCTCCCTCAGAGAATAGCCATCTCTCCTTTAAGTAAACCCAGCACTCATTCAACCAACTTAACTGCGATACGATTCTCTGATTCTCTTCTTTTGTCTGTTGACCGGGAGGGGATTTGTGAATTTTAGGGAGAAAGCACGGGCAACCTTACAGGGCAGAGACAACCGCAATACTTCCTGCCAAGAGAAAAGAACCAGCACTCACCAGGACGGAAAGAACAATACCTGTGGGCCCTGGGACATCTGTCTGGAAGGCTCTGGGAATTAAGTCCATCCGCTCAGATATTCCTATCTCAGCCAGCAAGGTTCCACTTCATCCCTGGCAAACCAGTCAGGTTGAGGACTCAACCTTCTCTGAGTTCTCTCAGGTCTAGAGTTCTGCCCTTGGCCTGTTGCTCAGTTCTTCTGTCTGCTAGCTGTGCATGGAATCTCTTCAGTGAAGCAAAGCTTCTGGCTTCTGCCAGTCGTACTTTCTTTGTGACTTATCACTTGCTGTGGCTGACCGTTTGCTTCCAGAGGACGCATGCTTTGAGGTAAAGATTTACAGAAAGCACACTGCGAGGTGAGGGTACTCTTGGCATCCACCTCAGAAACAGTCAGACAGAGAGTAATAAACTTAGATTGAAGAGAAGCAAGAACCCCACTAATCCCATAGGTAGATCCAAGGAAGGCATGGCCCTGTGGGGGAATCTCAGGTTGAAAGGAGAGGACTAGGTATCCAAGGGCCGTCTAATAAAGGCTGCCCTCAGAAAAAGGTGTGAACTTAATGAGATGACTGTCAGTCAGTCTTTAGCCCTGAGCTAGTCCCAGACAAGGACTTAACTAGAACTGTTCGCTTTGGGAAGATTTGGGGAGTGAGTGCTTGAGTCCTTCAAGAGAGGCCAAGATATCCATCGTTCCACACACCTGCCAACATGTATGGAGTTTTGGGAAACTAACAACTGAGAACTACAAAACAGGCTCTTTGATGTAGACAACCCCATGAGGGTTCTGCAGATTGTTCCGGAGGAACTTCAATTCTTTGCCTTCCCCTTCTTTGGTACTTGGTACTAAAGGCCCCTCCTGCCTCTCTGAGCAACTCAATTGTTAATAACCCCATGCTATACCTATGCGCATTCTCTGGGCTATGCTGAGCTGTGCCGAGCCCTGCTGAGCTGTGCTTTCCTGGTCCCGAGCTGTCTGCCCGCAGCCACCTAGAGTTTGCCCTGGGCCTGCAGCCAACTCACTTACTGCCCACAGAGCAACGGGGCAACACCAAGAGGCATGGCCCTTTCCTTAGCGAGGAAAAGCAGTTGAATATCGCGTGCCAGAGACAAATTGGCCACAGAACTCCACAAGTTGTGGATGTTATTTCAGTTCCTAAATGATTAAAGTCTCTAAACCTCTGGAACCATGATAAAGAACATGGGAGGAGAGAGGCTGGGTTTTTTTGATGCTGGGGGAAGGGATGGGCCATCTTTCTTTAGACAGTGCCATCGGAAGCCCACCCTGTAAGAGAGCCACAGATAAGTAAGACATCATTAATAAATCAATGACAGGGGAATGAAAACGGAAGCAGACAAATCAGCCGGCGGGTCGGGTTGTGCAGGAAAAGGCACCTCATCTGTGGCTGCTGTCTGCGCCCTAACGAGTCTGCAAGATCAGAACAGTCTTTCATACCAGTACTTGGAATAATGAAGCTTCGAGCACGATCAAAGCATAAATCAATTTTTAAATGCATCTCGGACCTCCCTCAAACACCAGGAAGCATATTTTCTCTCGCTTTGCTTTGAATTTTTTTCCCTCCCTGGCAGGTGAGGAGAGGCTATGGAAAAAGCGGGGAGGGGAGAAAAGAAAAAACAACTGCCTCATTTTCGCTCCGCTGTGAGGTGCAGGCACACGGCTAATTTAGTGTTTAGCCTCATGCTTTGATTCTTGCCAGCGGAAGGCACTGAGCTGTGTTTAATCGATATGTTAGATCCAAGCTGATGTTTTCCAGCCTGAGCCATGCCTGCCCATCTCTTGCCCAGAATAGCTACTTTCTAGCTTCTTTTCCTTCTCGGGCACATAATGATTAACATTTTGTTTTGCTAGCTTTGAAGACCTCAGCACAGAGAAATATTTTTTTTGGTCAAAAGCATAATTTTTCCACTGGGGGGTGGCGTGCTTTCCCCTAATGGTAAGAGAGCCCTTGGACATGTGGCTTTAGGACATGAAGGGTCAAATGAAGTTAGTTCTTTTTTTAAAAAAATTTTTATTTAGTTATTATATATAAGTACACTGTAGCTGTCTTCAGACACACCAGAAGAGGGCATCGGATCTCATTACAGATGGTTGTGAGCCACCATGTGGTTGCTGGGATTTGAACTCAGGACCTGACTGGAAGAGTACTGAGTCATCTAAAACCATGCAGAATACAAGGATAGGCAGGGTGAAAGTTTCATGATGGAGAAGATGGGCAGGACCAGAAAGAATAAGGATTTCTAGGAAAAGAACACACATTTGGGTCCAAAGCAGAAAGTCCTATGCACTGGCTAACAGTAAGGCCTGCTACACAAGACAAGGGAAGAAGTGTAAAGAAAGATGCTAAACTGAGAGGCCAGGATAAGGGAGGGAGAGACCCGGCTGCGCTTCCACTGAGTGCTCCGTTCATTCCTCTTCACACCCCAAATCACGCAGAGGTCAGCAGCAACAGCCCCAGGGGATGTGCTCTCCCCTTTGTGCGCCGTCCTTTGAAACACAACAGCTTTCGGAGAAAGAGCTGAAAGACCTGGTTTCAACAGACCGCAGAAAGAGCTGGTTTAGAACACTTTATCACAGAAAACAGACCGCCCTCAGGTCAGGGGGGGCAGCACAGGCAACCCTCTGTGGCTGTAGATTCCACACACGTGAGTCGATCCATCGAAGACTGAAAATACGTGGGAAAGAGTCGTCTGCCCTGAGGGACACACACACCTTGCTCAGTAAACAAGGCAGAAAGATGAGTTGTGCAGCATCTGCATTGCGTGAGGTAGGGTAAGTCACCTATGGGCGATTTAACATATAGGGAAGGATGTATGTTAGTCACACGCATTGCTACATTACTTTATATGAGGGACTTGGGCACTCTCACAGTTTGGTACCTGTAGGGGTCTTGGAACCAATATCCCATGACACCGAGGAGTGACTATATGTACTAGGTTTGTTTCTATTGGTGTGGAAAAAGACCAGACAAAAGCAACTTAGAGAAGAAAGATTTTTGGAGGGGTGAGGCAGGGGAGTGGCTTACAGTTCCAGGGAAATAACTCCATCTTAATGGGGAAGGCATGGTGGCCGGAGCATGAGGCCAGCTTGTCACATTCTATCAGCAGTTCAGGCCAAGATACAGACCCTGGAAGCCAGTTCACAGAGATCTATTTCTTCCAGTGAGGTCCCGCATCCTAAAGGTTCCATAGCTTTCCCAAACAGCACCACCATGCAGGGCCAAGGGTCCAAACACATGAGCCTGTGGAGGACATTTTGTGCTGGAATTGGTTCTCATGTCTGGCCAGAGGATTTGGGCAAGCAAGAGCAGGTGTGAGCTCTCGCTAATAAGTAATAAACAAGTAAAAATCTCAAGGCTCACATACACATTTTCAGAACTGAACATTAGGACAGAGATTTGAGGTATTTTTTTGAACATTACAGACTGTTCTACATGTTAATATGTTACAGACTTTGCATATTAAGCACAATGTAATATTGAAATTTCATAGCCGCTTGATAACCTCTAATGAAGGTATCTGAAAAACATAGAGAAAATGATACCCACAATTTCCCGGTCTTACTCGTACCTAGAAATACCCAGGGGTCTTGTTAATGTTCAGATTCTGGGTAAATACTCCCCACGATGGAATATGGACCTTCGGATAAACTGTCTTCCATAAAGGCAGGCAAAGAGCTGACAAGATAGTTAAAACGCCCTTTTCAGAACTCTGGTAATTAACCAAACACAGTGTTTGGAGGAGCTGAACAGAGCTCGAAGGCTAGAGCAAACTGTACCATCGTCTTCCCCTCTTCCCCCTCTCTTCTCCAGAGGTATAGAGTGCTGTGAAAATGGCCGTTCCCACAGCAATCGTAGCCATGAAAAGAAGCAGTAGGTGGAGACAGTAGATTGAGCTTGAGTTACAGCGTAAAGACGTTCTGTAGAGTCAAAGATAAACAGGCCTAAAATGCGGGGACCAGTGACCCCCACTCACTGAAAGACAGACTTGAAGCAAGTTGGTTGGGGCTGTAGATAAAGGACACGTTCTTATGCTGAGGTGGTGGTTCCATGAGGATGCCATAGCAATTCTAACTATGCATGAATGACCCTGTCAACAGAGACTCATACATGACATAAAAATTAATAGAACTAAGGAAGAAATTGATCACTCAGCTAGAGCAGTTTGAAATTGTAGAATAGTCCACATCTAATAATGGAGAGACAAAAGTCCAATGTGGAAAGTAAAGATCCCAACACTACAAAAAAGGAAAACCCATAGGCACCTCTAGGATACTCCACCAAAGAGCGGCCACCCCCACACACACTAATTTTAACTGAGCACGCAGCATTCCCTCCGATAAAACGCATGTTAAACTGTAACTGAAGTTTCAATAAAGTAAAAAAGATTGATATCCTACGATGCCTTTTTGTGCAGTGGAATAAATTACATATTAATAGCAGAAGCATATTTTGGGAATTCGCAATGTCGAAATTAAATAGCACATCCCTAAAGAGCCAATGGATTAAAAAGGAAGCCAGAAGGTAAATGCTTGTGGTTCTCAAGCATGACTTAGAGGTGAACACAGCATGCGGAACTCATGGGATGTTGCGAGGCTTCATCCATTGGGGTGGTTATAAAATGCCACAAACCGATTGGCATTTTAGAAACAGAGACTTATTTCTCATTGTTCTGAATGCTTAGTAACTTGAGACTGCACAGCTAGCAGACTCAGCAGTGTGGGCCACTTTCTGGCTCAAAGACAATGACTTCTTGTCCTTAGACGTGGGGGATGATGAACTAAGCCTCTGATGACTTCATATGGGCATGTGCACACGTACGCGCCACAGAATGTGTCAAGGTCAAAGGCAAAACTCTGGTGTCCCTTCTCGATTTCCACCTAGTGTGGAATGGAGTCTCAGTTCCGCCATTTTGCTGCGCACACGAGAAGAGCCCATCTTCGGGTTTCTTAGGAGCCTCCCACCACCTCCGCCCCCGCCTTCCATCTTGCCCTGGGAACAGTGAGGTCAGAGATGCACACTACTATGTCTGGCTTTAGATAGGCTCCGTGAGTGTGAAATGAGGTCTTCGTGCTTGTGGAAAACTGTGTTACCCTTTGAGCCATCTCCCCAACTCTGAGAAACTAATCCCAATCATGAGGGTTGTGCTTTCATAATATATATTTGTATATGTCTATAGTAACGTAATTACTCGAAAGTGTTGACAGCATAGATGCTTGTAACGGCATTCACTATTCACAAGAGCCAAGTATTTGAAACAATTTCAGCGTCTAGGCAGCTTATTAGTGCATAAACTAAAACATGTATATTATGATATGATATTTATTATTCAGCTATAAAACCACATGACAAATGACTTCTGCTATGATGCAAATAGACTGTGAGGACATTATGCTCAGTCAGGGAAACCAGTCATAACAGACCGCATTTGTAAGTGTCCACTGACATGAACTGACCAGAGTAGGGAGATGTATACACTCTAGAAGAAAGGGAATTTGTAGTTGCCTAGAATTTAGGTTTGAAAGGAACTACGGAGTACCGGTGAAGATACACAGTGATAAAGATATCCTAAAAGTGGGGGTTGGGGATTTAGCTCAGTGGTAGAGCGCTTGCCTAGCAAGCACAAGGCCCTGGGTTCGGTCCCCAGCTCCGAAAAAAAGAAAAAAGAAAAAAAAAGATATCCTAAAAGTGGTTACGGTATTGGCTACTCGATTTCAAATAAGCTGTACGTTGTTTTGAAGCACACATTTTTAAGGGATGATTTCTTTCTTAAATTAATTATATTTTAATAAAGCTTTTATTTAAAACACAAAACTCCCAAACTCCCTTGTAGGCTGAGGTAAAGCAGAGTGGGGGTGGGCAATGAGCATTTAGCCAACAGCCACATTCTTAATTCTGTTACTGAAAGGAAGAAGAACTGTATCTAGTGGGGACCAACTCTCAGACTCGGCACCTCCCCATCCCCAACATGCTGCACTGTCTGACACAGCCTTCGTGGATGCCATCTGGGCAGGATTCCCACCAAATATCTGTTCACAGGGTTGGGGAACTATTCTCGTAGCTGACCTACTTCTAGGGGTTTTACTCACGCTTCTGAGATAAACTTTCTTTCTAGGGGGTGGTGGCACACATCTTTAATTCCAGCAGGTGGATCTCGGTGAGTTAAAGGCCAGCCTGGTCTACAGAACGAGTGGGACAGCCAAGGCTACATAAAGAAACCCTGTCTCAAAAAACAAGACAAAAAATTCTTTTTACTCAAAATAAAAAGGGCATAACCTAATCTAGTGAGATGTTTCCTTTAGGCCACAGCCAACACCCTGGCTTAAAGAAGGACATCTTTCGGGCTAATTCTTTGATAGAAAAAATGTCCTCTGAGTAATGGATCAAGGCGCCCATTTTTGGTCATCTCATACTCCAAGCCTTCTGTGATGGTAGAGAAACTCCTTTTGTACTCCTCAGAGTCCCTTGGTGGTTGGGAGGGTCCCCGGAACAGTAAATCTGTCAAGGGTGCGTCCCATTATTACGTCATCCCTGAGGCCTAAGAGGCCTCATTCTGGGAGGCTCAGGAAGTCTTTCATCTCCATAAAGGATCCCACTGCCGTCCACACTAACTCCTGCTAAAAGAGAGGTAATAACGACCAAATAAGCACTTATGGATTTGTTAATTCACCTCCCACAGAACTGACGAGAATTCAGTTTACCAAAGCTGTGCAGCGGCTCTGGAGGTAACGCCGGGGAGCCTTGGCTTGTCCTTTTGTTTAGCCAAGATGCCGTTTTCCAAGTGTGTGAGAATCCCATATCCACACGAAAACTGGAAACACACACTCATTGTGAGAGCATCTGGCTTCCCGGGTAGACTTCTCAGCAGCCCAGGGAAAACTGCTCCTGAGCAAACTCAGAGCAGGCGCCCAGAGCAGGGCACCGGAGACAAAGTCAGTGCGCAGATCAACGCAGACCCTCTCCCTGCCTTCTCTTTTCTTACTTGGGCATAGCTGAAAGGGAGCATCCTGCTGAGCATACATTATATATTTCCCAAAATATTAGCTGATGCGGTTACTAATTGGGATGCATTTGTTGGGCTTCTTCTGTCCACTTCTGAGCTTCCTGACTTTACCGGGTAGGTGCCAGGGCTCTGCCATTTCTCTGCCATCGATGGAACAGCAGAGGGGTACGTACTTGTCCGCTATTTCCCCTTTCATCCCTAAGGTGATGCTTTCCTGCACGTGGGCTCTTTCCAACACACTCTCCTAGCTTGGAAACACCGTCAAGGCTGGCCTTACAGCCTGAGTTTTCTCATACCTCTCTGCCTATGAGGAGCCCAGGGCTGAGCAGGGCCACATGTTTGCTCTCATGTTCTCATGCTCTTGGAAGTGACATAATTAGTTTTAAACAAAAGACTGAATATGTATTGTTCACTTGACCCTGTGCGACCTCACGGACCCTTTTGACAAGAGGCTTAACTACTCTTAACTTCGTTTTCCTCGCTTGTTAAGTGTAGAAAGAGCCTGGTCAGCCGGGACCATGGTCGGAATCCAGTGTTGGCTGCCACTGCTCAGAGTCCGTTCTTAATGTCGGTGTCCTTCCCCCCTGTGTAGTGTAGTTCAGTGTTTTACCTAGGAAGGGGCTGAGACAAAACCCACTAAACAATGTCTCCAAGGTCATGCAGCTCATAATAGACACAACCCTCCCTGACATTTCCTATTTAGAATACAACTGGAGTCCATTTCTGTGGTGCTCCTATGTATCTACACTCGTCTAGGAATTGATATGTGAGTTAAAGAAACAAGACACACAGAAACATGGATACTGCATGAGGCATGGGCTCCTTCCACCTGGCAGACTCCTGCAGCAAAAGCTGATCACAGCTTTTCTTTGTAGGCTAGGTCTTTGATTATGTTTCTCCCACCAGTGAAGGCCCTTCTCTGCTTCCAACGCCCCCAAGGCTGCCCTCATCTTCCCTTCAAGACTTACATGCGTGTTCCTCGAGAATCCTTCCACTGAAGGAACATCGTTTCAATCCTAGCTACCGGTTTTCCTGTTTGCTTTCCTCCAGGCATGAAAGATCACTGATGACTGAAGATGAGGTATTTGCTGACAGAGTGTCTGCAGAACTTAAGATAATGTGTGATTGATTCAGTCACAGTTCACTACGTGACTGGTGAGAAATGGAGCTTTTTGGCCCCACACAAAGAGAGAGAGGAACTCAGTGGATAGAGACAGCTATAGTGAAGGAAGGGTCTAAGTTACTTCCTAGAGGGAAGGAAGACTGGAAAGGGAGAACACAGGTAGAGGCAGGAAGTCCAGTTAGACAGGGGTAACAGCTTGAGCAATCGTGGAAATGAAATGCAGGAAAAGCATAGAGACCAGCAGGTGAGTACGGGGCCAGGGTTTTGATCAAAGCAGCAACTACAAACGCATATGCTTCTGAAACCAGGCTCATAGCTCAGTCATAACACACGTTTATAATACACAGTGATGACATATGGTCGTGCAGTGCAATAAGAAGGGGAAAGGGATGAGACACACCAGGAAAACAAATGTCCCGTTTAAAGGGAAAGTAATGGGTGTTACTCTGTGAGAAATGACCTCAGGGGCATCATTCAATTTTCTCCCAGATGACACTGATATTCAGAGAGAGAGAGAGAGAGAGAGAGAGAGAGAGAGAGAGAGAGAGAGTGAGAGAGAGAGAGTGTGTGTGTGTATGTGTGTGTGTGTGTGTACCCGCACCCATGTGTGCACCTTTGTGAAATATCTTCATTTTAAAACATTTTTATTTTGAAACTTTCAGGCAATTACAAAAGCTAAGATACGAAAAGCTGAGCAAACGTAGCACGGAGTCTTGCATTTACCCTCTTCACCCACCTTTCCCTGATAGAACAATTTACACTCCCTGCAGGGAGAGTGTCACAATGACGATGGTTAACACTGCCCTGTGGTAGTCATTAAGTGGTGTGCTTGTTCTGTCGGTCGGTCAGTCGCCAGCTCTGGCCAGCATCCTTCCGACACTCCAAAATCCAGTCTAAAATGCCATGTTGGGATCTCAGTTACTGATTTTCTCCTGTCTCAAGTTTGCAGTGTGTGCGTGTGTCTGAAATTGTGTTTGCCCCTCTGTCACGGTCAAGTTGAAATGATGTGTTTTTGAGGGGAAGAGTCACGGAAACGGTGTTGTGTTGGTTCTCAATGCTTGATGTCAGCGCGCCTCATTAAGGGGGAGATTTTTTGATCACTCGGTGAAGGGGGCGTCTGCATGTCTCTCCACTTCAGAGTGACTGGATTTATCTTGCATACCTGACAGACACCTGAGGGCAGACTTGAAGCATGCCAGGGGATGCCTCCTTGCTGTGGTCTTGACCACCTATGACCCTTCATGGATGGTGGAAGTTGCCTACCATGGTTATGGGGATGCAAGCCTGGTAGCGCTTTTGCCTTTCCCTCATCCATTCCACAGCTATTAATTGGAATTCTTTTCGGTAAGAAAAAGCTGTTTTGTCTTTTTTCCTCATTTATCCTTACTATTCATATAATATTCATATTTCAATGGCGATTTCCCTTTGTTTTATTGATTATAGTAGTATTATAATCCAATATTACCATTGTTTTGTTATTTAAGTTGTCCCTTTTGGTATATTACACAATGACATTTTAAAACTTAAGCTATAACATATCCTTTCCCGCCCGAGCACAGGTCTGCTTCCTTCCGTGGTATGTGTGGAACGTGATTCTGGTTTTTTTCTATTCATTTTTAAATTTGATATACTGCCGATACGCCATTAGTTCAAACTCTATCGATGGTTAAGTTTTTGTTGTTCTCTTTTAAGAAAGGTTCTCACTCTTCAGTCCCAGGCTGGAGTTGAACTCAGGACTCACCCTGAACATCCTTCCTCCTGACTCAGCCTTCTGAGTCCTGGGATTAACTTTCCATACTTTAAAGCCAAGATATTTATTCTTCTGTCAAAGGAGCAGAAGGATTCGCTAGGGACTAACTTAAGCCCTTCCTCCATTCTAGCTGTACCCCCAAACCCCTGCAAAGGAAATAATGAAGGATCGACTATGTATTGAGTTAGCAGGGTGACTTAGTGGTGGAACACTTGCTGACCGCATAGGACAGTCTGAGTGAAATCCTCAGGCAGTTTTACCTCCTTCTCCTACGTCCTTCTCACAGGAGCCCAAGCCATTCCCTAATTCTTTCCAGTGTGGCTCTTAGAATTCAAGGCTGAGAGAGAGATCTCTTTGAGGTCAGATCAAAGATCATTTTGGATACTGTTTATTTTATAATTTTGCACATAAAGAGTAGGCAGCCAGAAGCACACATGGCTTGTTTCCTTCTATCCTCCTCATCCCAACACAGCTCACCTTTGTATTAAAGCACCATAATCGCTTTAAATCACCAAATGGTGGGCACCACTCCTAGGGCGCGTGAGGTCGACCAGATGGCCCTCACCAACAGGGCACCGGAAACTCTCCAACAGCCTTCGACTTATTTGAAAATGTTCTCTCTTTATTATTTTAACCCTGTCATTTGAATTAGAGTGTTTTCCTGGTCACAGCTATGTTACAGGCTCTGTGGTTTTATCTTTTGGTATGTTAAGTGCACCACTACCTGGGGCGATTTAATCCCATGAAGAGGTGCCATTAATGAGGGGACCTGAGGAACACAAGATTCACCACAAGCAAAGAGAAGCAAGCTGTGATTAATGAGCCACTCTGCTGCTGGTGTCTGTGGCTTAAAGAAGGCAGGTCAGCTCCAGCTGAAGTCCTCAGATAGACAGATTAGCTAAACCAACACCACTTGTCTGCACGAGTGCCTCCAAATTATAAATGAGTAAAATCCAATTGTTTTGGGGTATGAGTTATTTGGCTTTAAACTCGGCTAGCTATGCTATTAACTATTGATCTGTTAATCTATAATAGCTTAGAACAAGACTTTGATAGAAGCTGAAGAGTTTTGACCATAAAGTTAATAAATCTTCCAGAAAACCTCTTTGCCAGTGTATGGCGCACATGCTTGCTGGCAAGACTTTGTCCCCAGAAATTCTCAGTTCAGCTTGACTTCCTTGACTACTTGTAATACTGAAAGCCTCCCATTAGAAGCCAAGCCATTTGGATTTCTAGTTATGTGGCCATTATGTGCTAACTTCCTGCGGATGATTCTGTGTGCTGTGGCTTTCCAGGGTGCTAACAGAAAGACAGTGACTCCCTTTCAACTGTTCCCTTCTTCCAGGAAGAGCAGAGGCTCTTGCTCCAGTTCACGTCAAGTGCTCCATTGTTTATTTCAAGAACTGGAGTGACTGGAGACATTTCTCTATCTGGAAAGGCTAATGAGATATTTTTTATGCTAGAGTAGAGCTGTAGGTGTGCTGGATGAGGCAGGGGATTGGCTGGGAGCTCAGTAAATGAAACTGAGAAAGCCAGGGTGACAGAGATTGGTCCTGAGTAAGGCCCTTCTTACAGCAAGCATGTATCTTTCCCTTCACTTTTCCCGTAATGGGGTGAGGAGGGTTGGGGGCAGACCTCAGCCCAATTGACCCCAGGATGGCAGTGACATCCGGGCCATAAAACTCAGCACATAGACAGCACCATCTGCCAAAACAAAAAGACCCAAACCATTAAAGTCTATAGTTCCTGGAAAGCCTTTAAATGTAGTAACCTTGTGTTTTGTTTTGTTTTGTTTTGGCTTCTGTAGTTCTGCTTCTGGCTAAACCGTTCTTGATAACTGAAGTATATCAACCCAGAACATGGTTTTGTGCTTAAAAACCTCACTCCGAGAAAGACTCAGGACTACACTGGGATCCCGAGAAGCCAGTATATACTCGCTGCCTAATGACTTCCTATTGGCTTAAAGCTGTATCTGAGTAGTCTTCTCTGGTCAATGCCCCACATCATTTCCTTTACTCTCACAGCTCAGCCTTTGCCTACTGACCACTCTCCTTGTTGACAAAAAGCCTTCCAATGTTTAGCTCTCTACAAACAAACATATTTGGGGGGCATCAGCTCCTTTTAGTTATTTTGCATTGCTGTGACTAAAATAAATAAGAGAACAACTTTAAAAAGATTCGTTTATTTTCTTCAAGGTTTCAAAGGATTCAGTCCAGAGTGACTCGGACCCTGTGGGTGTGGGTTCCCAGCTCTGGGAGTGTGGGAGGAGGGGCGGTGTCATCTCAAGATGGACAAGAAGTAGAGCCAGAAGGGAGCATCAGACGTACGCATCGGTGACCTATTTCCTTTTCCCAACTAAGCCCTGTATCCCAGACTTGCTTCCATCTCCCCAGACAGCACCACCGACTGTGGGCCAAGTGTTCAGTGGAGGAGACAGCTCACATTCAAACGTAACGAAGCCCCATTTCATGGAGTACAAGACAGCTCTGCCTGCAAGCAAGCAGGAGGCGTCCTCGTGCCTTTCAGACTCGTTTCCATTGTGGCCCGAGCCATGCCTTCATTCCACACCAGTCAGCTCGGTCCTGCAGCATGACCCTCTCCTGAGGAGAACTAATCTTTAAAGGTCTTTCCAGATACTTTCGGAAAGGAGAATGCAAATTATTAAGAAGCAAATGAATAATACATATCAACTTTTATCATTAGATAAAAGAGCATCAAATTGAAGTCAAATTAAGATGGCATTCTCTCTCTCTCTCTCTCTCTCTCTCTCTCTCTCTCTCTCTCTCTCTCTCTCTGTGTGTGTGTGTGTGTTTGCGTGTGCCTGTGTGTAAGAGAATTAATTCGGGAAAGGATTTTTAATACTTGTAAAGCTGTTGTCCCAATTATAACACTTAAGGGTGCTGTGACAACACTGTCAAAGCCAAATTTCTTAAGCAACCAGTAGAATATATCATTTCACAGAAAACAGAGTCTCAGGGAAAAAGGGCAGCTTCCGGGTTAGTTAATTCAAAGGTTCAACAATGACATGGTCTTTATGGTCTTCCCTCACTAGTTTTGCCTTTGTGTTGACGTGGTTCAAGGTTACCTATGTAGACATGGCACTGTCCAATGAAAGAGTGGACACTTTTTCTTGTTTGACTCTTTTCAAGAATTAAGGAAAAAATAATCCATGAACCGAACAGCTCCTCTCATCACCCAGGGTTTTGTGAGATGTTCACCTCACTCACGATTTATTCCCAAAGAAGGCATGGGCGCCTAATCAAGACAAGGCTCTGACAGGAGACAAGAAGGAGCAAGGCTTGTGGATAGGCAACCTGTGATGTCCACTCTCGCTGCCAGGAGGTAGATGCTATATGAGCAGTCCGTGGGTGGACTTTCTAGGATGCTGCACTATGTATCGAGATACTTAAGAAAGGCCCAAACCGGGGTTGGGGATTTAGCTCAGTGGTAGAGCGCTTGCCTAGGAAGCACAAGACCCTGGGTTCGGTCCCCAGCTCCGAAAAAAAGAACAAAAAAAAAAAAGGCCCAAACCCTTTGTCACAGAAGTTCCATGCCTAAGGATGACGTTAGTGCACCTTAAAGCAGATGAGCCCGTGTCCTCAGAGATGATCATCCTTATAGTAAGAAGGATTGGGGGAAGGAAGAAGGAAAGAAAGGAAGAAGGGAGGGTAGGAAGGAAGGAGGGAACTTCAGGTCCAATAATATGGAAAGAATTATGTAATTTCAGTATATGTCCTTGAATGCTATCTTTTAGCATTTTAAAATGCATACAGAGGACTTTTAAGAATGGGGGAAATAGTAATATTAGGATGTTCAATGAGAAAATGTGATGTGAAATTATACACACATAGTGTAAAACTTCAGGTAGACTCTCAGTAGCAACTGTCTTCTCCACATATCCAAGGCTAGGGACGTGTGAACCATGTCCCCCCTCACAACTCTGAAGTGTGATTATTCTTGTACTTTGTGAATGGATGAACCAGACTCTGCAACATTCATTAAATCCCCAATTTAAATGCCATTCCCCTGGCCATTGGCAGGGTAGATACTGGAACGAAGGTCTCCCTCACTGTGTGAGCGACCCTCCTTCAGCCTCTCCTGGTTTATTCATTAAGCATGAATGAACCTTGCTTAAGAAACATGAACACACACATCTTGGGTGAGGTGGCACTGGATTAAAAATGAGGAATTGGGAGCCTGGGAAGGAAGCAGAAAGATAGGAAACCCGGAGAAATGGCAGAGAGGAGCTGGGCTGACTTATTCACCATGTCTGCCTGAACACTCTGAGATTCCTGGTAGCCAGAATGGCTCACTGAGTTTCTTGAGAACATCAGCCTTAGCTTCATGAATGACTCCTATCAATTAGCCAACAGTGCCTTCTCCCGATGTTAACTTCTAAACCTGTAGGCTCAACAGAGAGTTTTCCTACTGAGGCTGGCCCACACAGGGCTGGGCAGGGACATGAATGATCCCAGGTGCTTAAGGTAGAGCTTGGCAAGTCTGTGACAGAAGAGAATGAAGAGCCATTATTGTGTCTTAGAATAATTCTTCCAGCCCCAAGCCAAACATCTGTTTGTAACTACTAAGTAAAAACTGGTAAAGTACAGAAAAAGGACCAGAAAGAGAATTCTTTGTTAATCTCCTTTTGCTCTTCAAATCAAAGCTGCCTGTGGCAACCAACCCTGATGGTAGAGCCCAGTTAGTGAAGCGGATACGCTACCACAGGATTTATCTCTCCAGCGTTTCTCAACCTGTGGGCTGCAACCCCTTTGTGTGTCATATATCAGATATCCCACATAGCAGAGATTCATATTCTGATTCATAACGGATGCAAATTTACAGTAAGGAAGTAGCAACAAAAATAATCTTACGGTTGGGTGCCGCCCACAATGTTAGGAGCTGTATTAAAGGGTTGCAGCATTAGGAAGGTCGGGAACCACAGATAAAGGCATGCATTGTCTTGGCATTGGCAACATGACAGAGCGAACCATGAGTCAGGCCTTTGCACTGTGCTCTTGTGCCCACTCCCACAGGTGGGTGAGTCCCTGATGGCACCTCGCCAGGCTTATGGAAAAATGGTACCCACAGCCTCCTTGGTGCCATTACTTGTAAGAGAAGGACAAGAATAAAACAGACGTGCAAGAACTATGACCATCACAGCTGACTTTGGAAAGGCCTTGAAAACAACAGTCAGCCATGTCTTCAGGAAAACTCACTGGAGATGAGTTTTCCTGAAGATATGGCTGACTGGGCAAAGAGAGCGTCTTCTACAGCGAGAAAGCTCACGCCTGTATTTTGCTTCTTGTCCTTTTTGAATGTTATGTTTAAAACACTTAATGCTTTCAGGTTTATCTGCTATGCCTGATAGTTCAGTTTAACAATATGTTACAGAGGGGAAGAGAAGACATTTTTGCACAGTGAATGTACAGCTTGGGCATGCTTCTGTGTTATGTCTACGCTGATGTCTCCAGGTGGCCCTGAGCAGGCAACATGCCACTCTGGGCTTTGGCTTGAGAGTTTCTATTCTCTAAGCTCTTCACAATCATCAACTTAGTGACTCTGAGGCTCCCTAGTGAAGATCCAAACACAAGTTGTTCGGAGCTTGAGAGAGCAGATTACCTCTGGGCTGCAAACTATAGGAAGGCATCCTTTATGTCAGCCTTGAGAAGAGCTTTCTAGGTACAGAGAGGGTCACTGACAGGGATAGGACACCAGGTTATGGGTTTGTTGAAACAAGGGTAACCAGAAGAACCGGAAGCAGAGGAGTCAGGAAAGTGGCAAACATGTTTGAGAAGAATGTTGAAGGACCCATCTACCATCGGACCCAAGGAGGCACATCCGGGGCTAGAAACAGGAGAGATGCTCAAGAGTAGGGAGGCAATCAACGATGAAGCAGGAGGGATGAGTAAATGTAGAAATACAGTTGAAAGATTCGGCAGACAAGTTCTCCTAAGCTTTTGTCATACCCCAGTTATAAAGAGAGCGAGTGGGTTCAACTGTGGTACGAGCCTTGCATCCTGGAGGAACACTTAACAAATAGACTCACTATCTAAATGAATTTAGGTTGACAACAAGATAGAGCAAAAAGTACCAGGAATTCCATGCCTTTGACATCAGCCTACAGAGCAGTATAGTCATTGCAGTAGCCGGATGTTCATTGGTACGTGGTTACTACCCACAGTCCATCACTTCTGTCCGGGTTAACTCACGGTAGTGCATATTCACAGACAACAGGAAGGAAATGTCATACTGGATCTGGCTTAACTATTTGAGACTTCAAAGCCTGCCCCCACAGTGATATACTTCCTCCAAAAGCGCCACACCTCCTCCACCAAGGCCACACCTCCTAACAGCGCCACTCCCTATGAGCCTAAGGGGCCGTTTTCATTCAAACTTATCACAGAGGGAATCTTGTGGACGTTTTCCCCCTTTGTTGGGACGAGTATGAATAAAGTTCTGTGTGCAGTCTTTTGTGTGGACCCGAGCTTCCAGCTCATGTGGACGATGCCAAGGAGTAGTGCAGCCAGGTCACGTGATAATAGTGGGGGAATGAGTTTGTTGACTCTGCCAATCTGTCTTCTAAGCTTTCTCTACCACTTTGCGTTCCCGTGAGCCATGACTGAGAGCCTACGTGTGTCTGAAAGTCAGAGTGTGCATGCCCGTTTGTGTTCTGTGCTCTTCTGTGAACAACTACATCTTTCATCAACACAGTTCTAACTGGAAAGAGACCTTAAAGCACTGGCCAAAGTCTCTCTCTGGACAGGCACTCTGGCGAGATCTGAGCCTGACTCCTCCCAGACAGCAGCCATCTTTGATCCTTCCTGAAGTAGCCTGAAGCATAAATGTGGCAGTGGGCTTTGTTAGCAGATGGCTGTGGAGAGTGACACATTTAGGGTCTGAGTCAAACATTCTGTCAGCTCTTCACTATGCAAATTGTCAGTCAGTGACATCTTTGACATTTCCCTATTAGAAAAATATGTTACTATAAATGACTGTCATTTCTGATGTGCTGCTGGCTGTGAGGGGAATGGAATTACCAGGTGTGGAACCTGAGAGTCAGGGCTACTTCTCGAAAGGCACAGGCCAGTGAGAGCTTTGATGTGTCCGTTCCTGTAAGGGAGATTGGGTGTTAGGGAGGCCAAAGGGAGAAGTTTTGAGGAGACCACGTCTGAGGCCACAGTTCTTCCCAGGCGCTCCAAACAGGAAAACTGCCAGACTGTTCATCCTCTACAAACCACTGCCCATGAGGGTTTGATCTGATGTCTCTCTGCAGCAGCAATGGGGACCTATTTGTCATCTTTGAGACACGGCTCTGATGACAGTTTCATGCTGGTCTCTCACTAGCTCCACAAAGCTGCCTTCATCTGCAGCAAAGTATCTTCCCAGATAATGTTTTGATTTTAGAATAGTTTCAGCTTTAGGGAAGCCATTAAGATGGCTCTGGGAGTTCCCATATACTCCATGCCTAGCTCCCCTCATCATTAAAACCGCGCGTTGTTAGTACAGCACATTTACCACAGCCAATGGACCAACACCATGCACCCTACTCCATTGCTTCATCCACATTTCCCTAGGTTTTGCCTAATGTCCTTTATCCAGTCAGAATTTCTTCCAGGCCACAATACACTTAGTCACCATGACTGCAAGGAACATTTTAAATAGGAAAAGGACAGCGTGGAATCACTTAAGAGTTTTTTCTTTCTTTCTTTCTTTCCTTTATACTTTGCTGGGATTAAACGTCTCAGTCACTCTTCGAGGAGATTACTTCTAAGATTGCCTTAGGTGACATCCCATAACCTTGAAACAAATAATTTGGAGCGATTTCAGATTGACTCCTTATTGCACGCGATACACTTCACTCATAATGGATCCCCTATAAGTGAGCAAGGCATAGATCTGGGAGCAGGAAGCTTGCGAGCCGTCTCCCTTGCTACCTCAGTGCACTGAAACCACCTCACCGTAACCAGGCCTCCTCACCCTCTGCCCTTCTCAACCCTTGGGCTTGCCTCAAGTCATTGTTTTAGGAAGTTTTCCATTTTCCAAATTTCAGGAGGTTCAAAGGGTAAGAGGTTAAACACCCCTCACCAGGGAGGAACATAAAACGCCTCACTATCAGTTTCTGGAGTGTTGAATGAGTGTTCGGACCCAAATCACACTGGGCTCACACTGGGTTTGAACACCTAAGGTCTACAAAGAGTACTGGCCCACCTAAAATGTCTGCAAAGCATTGCCCCTGCTTGTGTGTTGCCACAGAGAAACTCGGGCAGTTCCTGCCTCGGGGGTGTCTAGTTAGGGACAACGGCATTGCTTACCTCAGAGCTTGTATTAGTTTACTTCTGCTGCTGTGATAAACACCATAGCCAAAAGTAACTTGGAAAGGATAGTGTAAGCATTTCGTCTTATAGCCTACAGTCTGTCATGAATGGGAAACTGGACAGGAATACAATGCAGAAACCTGGAGGCAGGAACTATAGAAGAGACAACAGACAAATGCTGCTTGCTGGTTTGCTGGCCCAAGACTTGCTCAATCTGCTTTCTTATACCACCAGAACTACTTGTCCAGAACTGGCCCCACCCATAGTGGGCTAGGTCCTCCCACATCAACCGTGGATCAAGAATTTGCTCCCAATTACTTGCTCACAGGCCAATCGGGTAGAAACATTTTCTCTTTCCTGATGACTCCAGTTCGTGTCAAATTGGAAAAAAAAATCTAACTAGCACATAATGTCCTTGTTTTTAGAAAACAAATAACCCTAGGACACCCCATGAAACCATGTCAGATCTGTGCAGTATCCTGAAGAGAAGCAACACAGCTGAGACGTGTGGCAGCCACAGCACTTGGAGGTAGAGGCAGGAAGCGCTCTGAGTTTAAGGCTCGCCTGAGATCTACATGAGTTTAAGGCTATCCTTGTCTACATAGGAAGTAGCAGGCCAGCCAGGGAAGATCCTGCCTTACTATGGAGGGAAAGGAAGAATAGGAGGAAGAGGAGGTGGAGGGGGAGAAAGAAGAGGAAGGAGGTAGAAGGGAGTTTTCCTTTTGAAAACATTCTTTTTTATTTTTTAAATTCTTGTTGTTACATGTATACATACATATAAATACATAAATGTAACTAACCTATAGGTATATGTGTTGAGGGCTGACTTAGATAACCTATTCAGGGCTCATCCCTGAAGACTGAGTCTCCCCTCAGCAGCAGTCATTAACTGTCTGTAGCTCTTCATGTCCTGATGGAGCCTTGTGAGATTTCTGTCATCCACGACGGCTGCCAATTGGTGTCAGCGCATTTCAGCTGTTGTGCAGGCAAGCCATATTGTTGAGATTTCAAAGATCCAGCTTCCCTGTCATTGATATAAGATACTATCTCGCAGCCGACTTCCTAGTCCTCAGGTTCTTACAATCTTTCCACCTCCTCACCCACAATGGTCCCTGAGCCTTAGGTATAAGGTCTATGTCAGAGACGCATCCATGTGAGCTGTGTGTGTGGTGCTGGGTGCCCCATGGTCAGTTTTCCATTTCAAGCAGCGAGGCTTTCTGTAATGGCCTCTATTTGATGCAAAAAGAATACTTAGAATATTTTTTTTTAATTATGAGACAGAAACAGTTGAGATATCTCAGTGAGTAAAATGCGTGCTACATAGGCTTAATGCCTGAATTTAATCCCAGAATCCACGTAAAGGTGACAGGAGAGAACGATGGCAAAATGTTGTTCTCTGACATCGACACATACACTCAACACACACATACCTACACTCACATGTGTGGAACACATGTACACACTAGGTAGATAGATTATAGATGGATGGATGAATGGATGGATGGATGGATGGATGGCCTGATAGGTGGTTGATTGGGTGGATGGATGGATGGATGGATGGATGGATGGATGGATGGATGGCTGGCCTGATAGGTGGTTGGTTGGGTGGATGGATTGATAGATGGATGGATGGATGGATGGCCTGATAGGTGGTTGGTTGGGTGGATGGATTGATAGATGGATGGATGGATGGATGGATGGATGGATGGATGGCCTGATAGGTGGTTGGTTGGGTGGATGGATTGATGGATGGATGGATGGATGGATGGATGGATGGATGGATGGCTGGCTGGCCTGATAGGTGGTTGGTTGGGTGGATGGATTGATGGATGGATGGATGGATGGATGGATGGATGGATGGATGGATGGCCTGATAGGTGGTTGGGTGGTTGGGTGGTTGGGTGGATATGGATTGATGGATGGATGAATGAGTAGATGGATGGATGGATGGATGGCCTGATAGGTGGTTGGGTGGATGGATGGATGGATGGATGGATGGATGGATGGATAGACAGATAGAAGGATAGTTGGATGAATGGATGGATAGGTAGGTAGGAAGGTAGTTAGATGATTAGATAGATGTATAGATTGGATAGTCAGATGCATGGATGATGAGTGATTGGATGGATGGCTCAGTGCTTAAGACTGAGTATTGTGATTGCAGAGGACCTGAGTTCAGTTCCCAGTACCCATATGAGGTAGCTCACAGTTACCTATGGCTCCAGTTCCAGGGAACTCAGTGCCCTCTTCTGGCCTCTGAAGGCACCTACAGTCATGTGCACATACCCAACCTCTACACACATACACACGTAATTAATAATACAATCTTTAAAATAATGAACACTTTTAAAACTTCTGACATAATTAAGAACAAAAATGTAAAAAATAATTGTTTTTGGTTTAAAAAAAACAAGAAACCACAGAATTATTTATATTTCATCCTTATGGAGAATACTGTACCAAGAAACAAATGCATGGTGAGACCTGATTAGTCACTGAGAAGATTCACCTTTTGCGATGTTTTGTGTATGCTTGGTCCACAATGAGGAGTGGTCTTTTGGCACAAAGTGGCCTTTTGGAGTAGGTGTGTCATTGTGGGTGTGGGCTTTAAAACCCTTGTCCTAGATGCCTGGAAGTCAGTCTTCTCCCAGAAGCCTTCAGATTGAATATGTAGAACTCTCAGCTCCTCCTGCACCAGGCCTTCCTGGATGCTGCCATGCTCCTGCCTTGATGATAATGGGCTGAACCTCTAAGCCTGTAAGCCAGCCCCAATTAAATGTTGTCCTTATAAAAGATGCCTTGGTCATGGTGTCTGTTCACAGCAGTGAAATCCTTATTAAGACACCCTTACTCTGCCTTCTCCATTTGCCTAAGTTTGCCCTAGTGCTTCAGTCCTCCACACAGCTCTAAGGACAGCTTACCATTGCCAAACAGGTGGTTCTGGCATTTTAACACATGCTCAAAACAGTAATAAAACAGATACTTTATCAGAAACATCCCAGAGAAGATTGCAAGGACTTCTAGAAAGACCAGTGACACCATTCAGAGAGGTAGGGTATGCTAGGAGACCAGCGGAGCAATCTAGCTTCCTGGACTGGAAATGGGGAGGTTTTGTGGGTTTGATTTCAGTTTTATAGTCTATAAGCTGACACTAAATGGGGGCAGTGAGGAAAAGAGGCTTGAATTGGCTGCTTTGATATTCTTTGCTTTCTTTAGGAGATTCAAGGAAACCAGAATTCCTTCTTCTGCAGGGTCTGTCGATGTGTCTGTCATGGAGTTGACACTGGACCACCTGGGCCGTAGCATTAATCCAGTTAGGAGTGCAAACTAGGACCCCAGCATTGTGTTTAGTACTGAGCGGCGGCCCTTAGCCAAGTCAGTGTGACTCTTGAGCCTCAGTTTTCTTGGTTTCAAAACAGATTTAACAGAACCAGCATTTCCAAGTGACACTTTGTGGGGGGTTAATACCAATTATCTGGGAAAATAGTGGGTTAAACATATTCAGCTTGTTGCTTCAAACATCTCTGAGATATGTATATGGTATGTTTTGGGACTTCTCAATCTTGTCCTCTACTCATACTTGAATATTGAATATATCTATATATCTATATATCTATATATCTATATATCTATATATCTATATATCTATATATCTATATATCTATATATCTATATATCTATATATCTATATATCTATATATCTATATCTATATCTATATCTATATCTATATCTATATCTATATATCTATATGAATCTTTTTTCTACCTTCCTGCTCATCTCAGGGCTTCTCCCATTATATTTGGGTACATGTTAATGACCATTAAGTTCCCCACCCTACCTCCAACTCTAAAATGCATGATTTTTCAAAAAATTCATGTTCATCAATGTGAGATGTTATATAATTGGTCTCTGAAAAAAAAATACACGAGGAAGGGCTGATTGCAGGTCACCTGAGCTATGAAAGAGGATATAAAGGTAATTGTTTTTCTAGTTTTAACTCTGTCACGGACTTTACACTTTTGGTGCTAGGTAAGTGCATAGAAGTATATCGGATAGTGAACGTGTAAAATCCAACGTTAAGCTCCTACGCTGATGTTCGCTGAGATGTCAAGACTTTGAGTCGGGTTGATTTGGATGTGTGAATTTTACTTGCAAGTGTTTTTTATAATAAAGCTTATTTTTCATTTTTTAAATAAATAGAATAAAATACATTTCCTACGAAGTCAGAAGAGTCAGGGATCATGCTCATGAAGACAGCGGGATAGAAGGTTGGAAGGAAAGGTAGAGGGTGCCCTGAAGACACCATCAGAAGGAAAGCCTACCATTGTATCAGGGAGCTTGGATTACTCGCTCTTCTTTGGAGCAGCCAAAACATGCGAATGCATGCATATGTCGTGCGTGCGTTGTTCGTGCGTTGTGCGTGCGTGCGTGCGTGCATATAAGCATGTGTTCATATGCATGTGTGTTTTTAAAACGATCCGTAAACACAGCAGGTAGTGGCTGACAGCTAAAGGAGAGCTGTGCATTACAGACAAGTTAAGAAGCGTTGCCACCAGAACCTTCATCTATGGAATAACACAAGAGGGACGACGAACAAGATGGCAGCCCTGACGACTGATGTCTCCTCAAAAGCAGATGAATGACAGACCCCACCCCAACCCCGGCCTGCTTCTCTCTGAGACAGCGTGGGCACTTCCTGAATATCCTCCACTGGGACTTGGAGATCCTGGACTCACACTTTCTTCTCGAGGTAGAAACACCGCTCATGGGATGACGGGTGCACGTTCAGGTTATTTCCTGTGACTCCCCGCAGCATCCTATTCCCCCATCTACAGAGCTGGGTTCCAACAGAAAACCATAGCAAGTCCAGGTGTCCCATGGAGTGGCACTTCCTACTGGAATTCCTTGCCCTCTTTGGGAATTAATTAGTGGCCCCTCCACATAAAGTAAGAGTCAGATCCACAGTGGCTATAGTATTGTCATCTACCGCCCCCCTGAAACACTTTTTTTATCGAAGGTCTCCCCTGCCCCCCACCCCCAAACAGCCTGCATTCTACGGGTGATAGGCTCTAAAATCTGGCCAGATAATCAGACGCAACCACTCTCTTCATTTGCTCCTTGGAAGGATTTGTTTCGTAATGGGATGAGGGTCTTGCTGGGTCTAACAGCCCGTCAGATGTCAGATACATCAGCCGTTCCCGGGTGCTGCCTGGCAAGCGGGGCTTAGAAAAGGCCAGCAATTCTTAACATTAAAACAGCAACTGGGAAGCGAAGACTGGTGGCCCAGCCTCACCAAACCAGATTGCGCGGCTATTTTTATCCCCGGAGCTCAGTATACTGATGGAATGCAGAATTACTTTTGTGATTAAATGTGGCCAAAAAGCCTAGCAAGTGTTAATCTCTGGAAATCTGTTACAAATTGGATGGCAGGCACCAGCAAACTGCTATTTTTTAAGTCTAAAAATAATTCGTAGTGCTCTTTAGTGTAAGGAACGCGGCAGTAAAAGGAATTTTCGTTTAATGGGCTGCGGTGGTAATGATTGTTAGCAGTCAATTCCTAAATATAGAAGGAGACATTATGTCTGGGGTCCCAAGGGGAAAGGAGTTGGGGGGCAGGGGCTAGCAGGGTGGGCAGGGCCCTCGTGGGGCAAGTCTTCGAGCTTCCACATTTCAGTCATCCTGGTCCAGAGGGTGCCGCACAAAAGAACTCCTTCAACTCTGCCTTTGGAAATCTTTTACCACTGAGATGAGAGTAGGGTCAGATGTGGCCAAAACAGGGTCGGGGCTCCATTGACTGGGTACCATTTGAAGTCTCGGTGAATACACTGTGTAGTCTGTTTTGCCTTTTATCAAGGCTAGGTTCCTTTGGAAAGCAGGAATGGGTCCAGAAGAATGTTCTGCCACAGAAAAGGGTGTGCTTTCTAATACGGACCATCTGGAGTCAGTTGTGTTAGACAGGCTGAGACAGAGGTGGGACTCCAGGGCGGATGGCAAAATGCTTTGTCATCCAAACCCAGGCCCTTCATGAGTTACTCTGAATGCCCTGAAGACTTCCTGCGAGGAGTCTAACCACATCTGCCTCAGTTACCTTTCTGCTTGGGTAGAGACCCCAGACTCCCTCATTCCCAGAGACATTACTCCTCCTCTCCCTCCTCCCCCTCCTTCGCTGTCATCCATGTGGCCAGCCTACGAGCATGACCCACTGTGTTCCCATCATCCTCAGGGCTGTTCTGCACTAGCATCCTGGAGTAGACTGAAATCAGCTGAAACTGGTACCCTTCCCCTAGACTCCTGTCTGTCTTCTCAGTCCATCTTCCAATGGGAATCCTTCTTCAATCTGGCATAAGTCCCTCCTCCTCCTCCTAATCCTAAGGGAGGTTCTTCTAGGCTCTAGAACCTTCTGAAGCCAGGCCCAGCTTCTGTTGTAAAAAAGCATTGTCTTTTTAGGATAGCTACCCTTCCTCTCCTCTATTAAACATATTTTAGGGTTTCCAGTTACTTGACAAAGATAAGTACTTTTTATGGGATTTCAGCGAAAAGAAAAAAAGAAAAAAACTGCATAAGAATTAGTGGAATTAGAAAATTTCTATTTTGGAATACCCAGTGAAGCAATGAGTCTATTTTAGGCAATGATCAATGGCTTCTCCAAGCATAGGTTAAATGTTGGTGAGAAATTTTATGATGAATGAATTAGAGGTTGACAACCTTGATTTGATCCATCAATTTTAAGGGCACTAATGGAAAGACAGCCAGACATTGTGAGCCTCCTGAAACAATTCACTGGGAAGTTCACAGCCCTTCTCAAACTCTCACTTTTTTGAAAAAGTAAATCTGAGATTAGCCAGGTCTTTAGAGTTCAACACTAATTAGAAAATCATGAGAAGTCGAGGAATTTTTGAAGTGACATCATGTGACCGCTGACAAGTAGGCTTGAGAGCTTACCACAAGATGAATGGAAACTCCTCCTCCCCAACACACACACACACACACACACACACACATGCATGCACGCACACACACAAACACATATACACACACATACACACACACATACACATACACACACACATACACACATACACACATACATACACACACACAAACACACAGACACACACACATACACACACATACACACACATACACACACACACATACACACACACACACACAGATAAACAGTATTAAGAAGTTAATTGTTGTAAATAAGAAACGCACCGAACTTCAAGCTATGTTACTCAGGTGTACTTCCAGATAAAAGACGTGCTTTGTAACTGGCCCAGGTGCTAAACGTATTAGTAATATGATCATGGCTTTGCCTCTTAGTCCCAAATCCCAAGTCTGGGCTACTCACCACAAAGACAAGCTTCAAAATCCACATAACTTTTTCAAACTTTTGGCAAACAGTGCTTGACATTAAGTATGGAAAGCCTTTCCTTGTATGTAGAGAGAAACTATGACAAACAGCCCAAATGATAAGCAGTAGCAGAGGCCAAGGCCTAGGCAGTTTCTGAACCACGGTAGTTTTAAAGCTCTCCTGATTATAGATGTGCCATAGCCTCTTACGAACACTATGTACTGCTGCGTGCCTCTACATACATGCACATATGTTGAGTCACTAACATATGTTTGTACATACACACACCTATGGTCATGAGCAAACAATATTTCTTTCAATTTTTTTTTCTGTCTCGGAATAAATCTTGGAGCAAAACAGTGGAATTTGAGCATTCACAGGAAATAAATTCCAATGATCCATGAGGAATCTCAACTTAGCACTGACCTCCTGTCTATGCTGGAGGATCTTTCTCAAATGTCCTTCACTACTTTCTCTACCTTAGAAAAAGAAATGCCAGCCATTTTCCAGGTACCGCGGGATTGACTACCTCGTGGGGAAGACAACAGGAGGACGGGGTGCATGCCTTCCGGTTCCTGTGAGGTATCTATCTGAGCATGAACACTGCTCTTGAACCCGGGAACCGACCTCAGCCCTCGGTGCTCTTAGAACATTTGCTTCTACATTTTATAGTTTTTTTCTTTCTGAGCCTCAGCAAGTAACTGTAGCAGTTACATGGATTTCCCCTTACACCACTGCTTCCGATCTGTTTGATAACTATAGGATCAAACTCCCTGATTTGTGGGCAAAATCGGGATAAAGATGCTGATCTGAGAACCCCAGGCTATCCCTTGTAGGTGGCCCATTCAGTCTTTGAGTACCCAGTGCCTGTTGAACAAGCAAAATCCCAAGGCAGTAGAAAGCAGAAGTCTAGGCAGATCTTGATGTCTTGTTCTTAAAGCGTTAACTCTTTGAAAACTGCTGGGATGCTAAGGGGTGTGTTTGGCCTTCCTGGTTCTGAGGTACATTTAACACATGTGAAAGAGACTGTCAGAGTAAGAGCGATAATTCAGAAGCACAAAATTAAAAAAATATATCTGAAGAGTATACTTGGATGGAGGCTTCCATTAGCTCTGTTTAGGGGGAAATGTGGTTCAATAGCGTAGACATGTGAATACTGATTCTTAAATCCCCAGTCAGTCTCAGCACCGTTATGCTGAAACCCAAGACTTAGGTTATGCATGATCTTTTTAAAGCAAAAACAATAGATCCTTTTCCAGACCCCGCTTCATCAAATTCTCTGTACAGAGCGGATCTCTGACACACTGCAGCTCACAGAATTTACATTGGTCCTTCTGTACATACATGCCTGGTCTTAACGTGTGCATCCAATGGTTGTGAGTGATTTTCCAGTTAAGAGAATTTCATTTCAGTCTGGGATTATAGGTCAGTGACAGTATTTCCCTAGCAGGCAAGAGACCCTGGGTTCAGTCCCCAGTTGGTGGTGTTGGGAGAGAATTTCCTTGAAATAACTTGGCAGTTAGTCTGAACCGTTGTTTGGATAGAGTTAGTGCAGACCTACAAGACACGTTTGCACACACCATTTACTTGCAGTGTATTTTCTAACTGTATGTTTCCTACTCCCTCACTCAGGATACTCATGTGGGTTCGTAGGGGTCCCTGTGGAGAGTGAGACAGCAGGATATTCATGTAGATAAACAAGGGTCTCCTACGGAGAACACAGCAGTACATAGTGGCTACAGCATAAGCCTTACAACCTGATAAACCTGGATTCAAATCTGACTCTCACCTCCAGTGTACTACCCTCTGTCTTCAAGCTTCATCTGCTGCTAATAGCTTGTGCCAGTTCAATGAAGAAAGGCCGCTGTCATGTCTCTGCCTCACATCTCCACAAAAGTGGTGATCAATACTGAGATGCCCAATTCTCTTTAGCACACATATCCATCAGATCTAACCTGCTAGCACCAAGAGAGGCAAGGAAGCACCCACGTCACTCCTAGCTTTCAAATCTGGGGTGGCTACTTCTCTCTGGTGAAACTTTTCACAGGTTGCCTGACCTTTGAATAAGTCTCGGGTTTATATCACCAACCCCATCAACATTGGAATGTTTACAGGAAAACACATGAACGTATAGTAAATGGTAAAAGCACACTGAGTGTGTGGTAACCTGTTATCATTGACCTGTAATAATTCTAATAAACGATACTCTCGCCTGAAGTTCTGAGCACCGTGCCTGAAATACAGAAAGCACTCAATATTTATATAACTATTCATATTTCTATGTCTGGTATGGTGTTGACATTGAGGCACCCCTTCAGGATTAAATGGGACCCCCGCACTTTTCAGGCAACTTTTCCAAAATGCACTCCTAGATGTTTAAGGCTTAAACTCTGGAAGCATTTTCCTAATTAATCTCAACCTGCCCCATATTTTTCCTCAATTTCCAGGTTCAATGTATCTTTATTCATCAATGTCTGTCAAGATGTACCCAAGTGCCTTTACCAGCGGAGTACAAACAAACAGAACCCACCCATTGCTTTAATGACAGCAGGAGCTTAATTTTCTAACACTCCCAGGGTAAGAGAAAGCATCACCCCCACCCCCGTCTAATATAAAAAAGATGGAGGATAAAACCAAAGTCCTTACCTAACCATGCTAAAATGGGTGGGAAATTCCAACCCCATCAAGTAAAGTCAAGTCTCAAGTAATCAGGTATTTCTAAGGCTCCTACATCAGAACTATACACAGCACGAGGGAACTGCTCATTCTCAAGTCGGGCGAGGACACAGAAGCTTCCCTTGGTGGGGAGTGGCTCCCTCCTTCTCTCCCATTAGCCCATATAACCCAGACTTCCAGCAAATGGCAGTGAAGAGAAGAGGGAGGGGTGGGAGACAGCACAGCAGGCAGAGTGCCTGTCTTGCTAGAATTAGCACCTGAGTTGGGTTTGCTAAGACCTACATTTTAAAACCGTCTGGCATAGTAGCTTGTGCTTGTAATTCCAGTGCTAGGGAGAGGAAGGCAGCCAGATCCTTGGGCTGGGGGGTGGGGTTACTGACCAACAAGTCTAGCTTACCTGTCAAATTCCAGGTCAGCAAGAGGTTTTATACAAAATAAAAAAAAAAAGTGGACCTTTCTTGAGGAACAACACTAGAACTAATTCATAGTTCATTCTCTATCTTTATCTCAGTTTCCCTGCCACAGACACTGGAGTTGTGCGTAGTCATGATCTGCCTGAGGTGGGTGCCGGGAACCCTTGCAGGGATCCTCTGCAAGAAAGCAATACACACTCTTAACCACAGAGCCACCTCTCCAAGCCCAAGTTTCGGAGGCCCTTAATGATATCTAACATTTTCAGTCCTCTCGCTGAAAAACACCAAGAATTACCAGGGCCGATCAAATCCTGTGGCTGCTTCCTCCGAGGACACGGCTAGCATTTGCTCTGAGGTTAACTTGTCCCCTCCTCTCAATGAGGAGGAAAGGTCCCCTTCACACATCTACCCGTCCATCTCCATCTCTTGCCTTCAGTTCTGCATGGCCTCACTTGAGATGATGGTCCAGCCTCTAGTCCTTCCCTCAGAGATAGCCTAGCCCTTAGTTACAGAACACTCCTCCCTGAGACCCATGTCAACAACTGCAAACAGACGCTTCAGGTGTCAGAAGATGTGTAAGAAAAATGACCCAAATCGCAGACAGACACCAGGATTCCAACACTTCGGTTCTTCAGGTGAATCGTGACCTTCCTTTGCTCTGAGCCATTTGATTGATTACCCTCTTCCCTTATCTCCAGCCCCAACTTCCGGAAAGAATCAACGAATCCCAAGACTTCGGATGAGTATCCAAAAAACATAGTCGGTTTCTAAGCATGATTAAAGATAACCATTCTCCTTAGCGCGTTTCAGTCACCTCTCTAACTAGGTTAGTGGGGAGGCTTGTAGCTCCAGGAAGTCTGAGTACCCAGTTTTTGGATAACTGAACCTCTTACTTATGGCAACCTGCCACTAAGATCTTGGCCTCCATTCAAGGCCTGGGCATGGATGATGTGTTAGAAACCCCAGCCTAGAGCATTCAGTCAGGGAAGGCTGGCATCCAAAGTTACAGCGTGGGTGAGCCTAGGGGATGCCAGCCCCAGCACCTGTCAGGCCCGATTAGGGGCTCAGCCTCCAGGCAGACAGACCTCAAAATCTTGCCTGCCACTTTCAAGCCATGAGATTTTAGGCAGTTTATACACAGTATCTTTGAGTGTCACCCTCTTCTGTAAAGCAGAGACTGTTAACGATAACCCCAGTGTCATGGACTGTTAGGGGGAGTAACATGAATGGTGTTCACTTATAAGCAGTATTCTTTTCTCACTTATGTACGCATGGTTTTGTTCAGAAAACAGGAGCTTTCTGAAAGAATTATGTTATTTAATTTACATCTCAAATGTTGCCCGCACTCCCTGTCCACCCTCGAAGAGTTCTTCCCCCGCCCTCTCTCCCCCTTGCCTCTGAGAGGGTGCCCCCCCCAATCCCCACACTCTGGGGCATCAAGTCTCTACAGGATTAGGTGCATCTTTTCCCACTGAGGCCAGACGAGGCAGCCCTCTGCTACATATGTGCTGGGGGGCCTAGGACCAGCCCATGTATACTCTTTGGTTGGTGGCTCAGTCTCTGGGAGCTTACAGGGTCCAGGTGAATTGTTCTTCCTATGGGGTTGCCCTCCCCTTCAGTTCCTTCAGTCCTCCCCCTAACTCTTCCATAGGGATCCCTGACTTCAGTCCAATGCTTGGCCGTCAGTGTCTGCATCTGTCTCAGTCAGCTGCTGGTGGAGCCTCTCAGAGGACAGCCAGGCTAGGGTCCGGTCTGCAAGCACAACAAAATATCAGTAATAATGTCAGGAATTGGTACCCACTCACGGGGTGGATCCCAAGTTGAACCAGTCACTGGCCAACCATTCCTTCAGTCTCTGCTACATTTTCGTCCCTGCATTTCTTTTAGACAGGAGCGATTTGGGATCGAAAGTTCAGTAGGTGAGTTGGTGTCCCCATCCCTCCACCAAGGACCCAAAACAGGAACTTTTAACATCAAGTACATTGTTTTAAAATGGCAAATAGACATATTGATTAGTCAGTTGTGCTGAAGGAGAGGGGGTGGCAGGAATAAAACCATCATCTACCATTAGAGACAGAGATGGCGAAATCCACATACTGACCCTCAAACAAGGAGGGAAGTCAACACAGATGGTTCGGAGGAAGCTCTGACATTCAGATCGCCCTCAACTGTTCAGGGAATAATGTCCCCTCAGCTTGGCCTGGGTCCGAGGAAGCCAAATGAAAAGCTCGGGGCAGCTCTCCAAGGGCCAGGGTGGTCTGAGGAAGGGTTAAGCATCCCAGCGCAGCGGCAAGCAGGCAACCTATTTCCAGGCAGCGACGTTTATCTTGTGTTTTGAGCACCTGACTCAAAGCTCAGTAAGAGGGTTTATTTTCTCACTTGGAAAGTTTTCAAAACACCAAAAGGATTTGGTTAAGAGGGAAATAACTCCACTCCAGCTAAATCTTTTTCACTGGCCAAATGGGGCAGGCAGGGAAAAAAAAAATCAGAAATCTGCTTTGGGCAGTACACAGAGCCATTCAGGGGACACTGTCATTTGTTTATCAGCAGCAGCCAGCAGCTTCCTGCAACTCTCGCCGCAGCTGCCGCAAAGCGATGTCTTTTCATTTCATTTTCGGAAAGAGGCGTGCTGAGAGGAGTGGTAAGGCGAAGCAAATGACAAAATATTTGACTGCATTTCTCTCCTTTCGGCTATTTTTACCTCGCGCAGGCTTCCCTCACAGCCTCTCGCTTTTCCTTCTCGCTCTTGCTCAGCAATGGAGATGTGTCTTTCAGCGTTCTCAGGAGAGGCTGAGAGTCAGAGGCCGAGGCAGCATAGACATGATGGGACCACCTCTGTGCTGGACTTAAAATGGCCACCACCTCTGTGGGAAGGTCGGAGGAGGCATTCGGGAAAGGGGAAATGGCCAATTCCTCGAATGTTCGCTCCCCAGAAGCAGGGCAGAGTGTGCCTGCTCCTTACTTCCCCAGCAAAGGACTCTGTAAACACACCCGGGCTCCTCAGTGTGAAGGGTGGAGATGTTGTTTTCTTAGCCGAGAATGAAACTTGGTAGCCCACACCATACTGATTGATTGAATGAATCAGGGTCTTGCTGGTCAGGCTGGCCTGGAATTCATCTTTGCCTTTGGTCTCCTTTACATAATCTGGGTCAGTTCTCTGGAACATTCTCACCGGGCTGTCCATTGCTGTCCTCGTGAAAAGTTACTGTAATTATCTTGCTAATGTGCCTTAGTCCATTCATCTTCATTCATCCATCCATCCATCCATCCATCCATCCATCCATCCATCCATCCATCCATTCATGGGTCATACACCAGGTTCCCATTATGAGTGTAGGACTGAGAACAAAACAGAATGAGTCCCAGTTCCTAGCATCAAGGGGGGTCACTGCTCGTTCCAAGAAACCGGAAGGTAAGCAAGCAGGACAGCAAGCAGATTTACAAACAAACATCCTGTAGCCAGGGAAACTCATCTGCCGTGGTTATAGGAGGATGCCCTCTCTCCTGGCTACCTCTGTGTGGCCCTGCCTTCTCCTCTCCCTTTGCCAGTTCCCCTGTAGGGTCGGTTTGTCTCTTGCGATCTCCCTCACTGCACTTCCCACCACATTTCCCTTGCCCCAAATTCTTCTCCCGCATCACAGAGGACCGACTCGTGAGCACACACCGCTTATTTGTCTAGATGTCTTTCTCGCCGAGCACCTCAGTGCTAATTCTTTAAAGTGAAGCACCATTAAAGTCTCTCCTTTTACCTAGAGCGCATTGTGAAGATTATAATCTACAAAGAATATTGAAATGGGAGAGATTCCCTGGGCCTCGCCTCGAACCCGCTTTTATTCTCCTGATTTATGGAGTTGATAGGTGAGGCAATGTTCTCATCCACTCTGCACCGGGGCTGCGCTGACAGCTCCATCCATCAAGCAAGCTGTCAGAGCGATGCTTCAGAGACACCGGGAAACAAAGGTCCAGCTGGTTAACACTTCCAGGGGATAAGGAAGGAGGCTGTTAACCCCAGTGCCCAGGGAAAAGTATTTCCCTCCCTTGGCTGAGATGTGGACACAGCAGTAAAGTCTCAGGACGGGAGGGGTAGAATTGAAAAATGAACTCCAAATACATCTACATTTCTTCTTCCTTTGTGACTCACTCCCTACATGAAATACGTTGATAGGTAATCAGCTGTCAATAGTGATCCCATCGAAAACAGAATTTATCTTTATTAGCAAACTCAGATTCTGATGCCCATAAATGTAGAGAAAATAAGGGGTGTAAGCCCAAAGCGACAGTTATGCTGGCCCGATGATGTGCCATGTGGCAGCTGGGGGCCCTGAGCCATGAGAGGATAGGGCCGGTTCCATAGTCATTACATTAGTCATTTGGTGACTGAACTTTTCAGAGCACCTTGAAGTTTAAACACATATTAGCATCTAAAATACACACCTCAGCTGCCATGTAAAATAGTATTTTGTTGTTGTTCCTTTCAAACGCCTTAGATCCTTCTGGTTTTGTTTGGATCACTCGAGTTATTCAAGGTCAGAGAGAAATCCCACAAGGGTATGAGACACTCAGGATAAAGTCTGGTAAAGTCAGGATCAGGCGGGCAGCAAGAGTCAGTGCAGGGTTCCCGTGCTTAGACGCCTTAGCACCTAGAACTTGGCCAATGGAAGAGCACAGAGAGGCATCGCCCACAGGCAGCACTGCAGCCTTGGAAGTTCGCGCTGTGGGTGCTCTCTAATAAGGGCCTGTGCTCCTCACTTGTCTTCCCTGCCCTCGTTTGACTTGGATGAGTCATTCTGTGTTGGGCGATGGAAATCCATGCTGTGGAGGATGTTCTCAGCTCTTCGGGGCGGCGAACCTGCTTAACTTGGCAGCTAATGGTATACTGTCCTCAAGAGCACTAGTGTGGGTGACAGAGGGGGGTGGGTCCGTTCACAAAGGGGCTCACAGTTGACAGTGATGAGGAAGACTCACCTGTCTGCTCCTTTCAGGTTATTTGAGGGCTCCTCTTCAAGTGAGTCTGTCCTCGCCTCTTCACCTAAACAGCTCCAAGAATGCATACTGCCTTGCCAAGCGCCCACCCTCTCCTGTCCCTAAGCTCTCAAATATCCACACTGCATATTCAGAGACCCTTCAAAGGTCTGCGTAGTCCAATTTCATTAGCAGGTTCGTTGCCTCCTAGGAAAACCTCCAGAAGCACACGACCTCATAGACCTCCCCAAAGACTACCTTCCACCTTCTTCCCATGTCTGGAGTAGCTTTGTGTTGGGAAGAAGAGTACATCTGAGGTGTGAACTCTGTCCTGAAGAGAACATTTCCACTAACTCTGTGGGAGTTAGTGCTCACGGGGCTCAGGGGTGAAGGAGGCATTGTGGTACAAAACCTAACTATCCCACTATAATTCATATGCTAAAGTCTTGATGGCCAGCCCACAGGGTCTTTGGAAGGTGGAAGAAGTGTGAGGGGATAGGATGCTGTCCTAGGCATGGTTACTACTGCTGCAATGAAACACCATGACCAAAGCAATTTGAGAAGGAAAGAGCTTATGTGGCTTACACTTTGTTTTATTACTGTTCATCATCAAAAATAAAGTCAGAATAGGGGCTGGAGTGGTGGCTCAGTGATTAAGAGCACTGTCTGCTCTACCAGAGGTCCTGAGTTCAATTCCCAGCAACCACATGGTAGCTCACAATCACCTGTAATGGGATCTGATGCCCTCTTCTGGTGTGTCTGAAGACAGCTACATATACATATACACAAAATAAATAAATAAAATTTATATGTATATAAAAAAAAGTCAGGATAGGAACTCAAACAGGGCAGACCTAGAGGTAGGAGCTGAGGTAGAGGCCATGGAAGGGTGGTGATTACTGGCTTGCTCTTTCTGGCCTGTTCAGCCTGCTTTCTTATAGAATCCAGGTCTACCAGCCTAGGGGTGGCCCAGCCCTTATAGGCTCATCAATCCCCAAATAAGAAATGGTCTAGGGGCTTGCCAACAGCCTGATCCCGTGAAGCCATTTTCTCAATTGAGACGACTACAGAGCTTGTGCCAACTCGATAGAAATCCAGCCAGCACAAATATAGGGAGAGAAAGTTAGATCCTTGGCAGCAAGCCCTTGACGGAGTCTGGAGTCCTTTCTCTCTTTGTTTACTGGCCCCATAAAGTGAGCTGCTCTGAGCCACCACATGGTCCTACCACAGCATTTGACTTGGTTTTCCTGCTGCTAAATAAAACATTCTAACAAAAGCGACAGAAGGGAGAAAGGGTTTATTCTGCTTCACTGTCCTTCAGGGCATGGAAGTCCAGGCAGCAAGAAAGAAGCGGCTGGTTACATCATCGATCCAGTCTGTAAACAAGGATGACGTGGGGGGTATGGAGGTGGGGTTAACACAGGGTGGGGTTAACACAGGTTGGTGCTCAGCTGGGGTTTTCAGCTCCTACAGTCCAGGTTCCTGGTCAGGAGACCTTGTCATCCACATTTGGCAGATCATCCTGCCTCAACATGTGCAGAGAGACACACCCCTACAGGATGCCCAGATGCCAGGCCCCCATGTGCTTCTCTCAAGCTGACACTCAACATGAACCATCACAGTGTTTTACTTAGAGACAGGCTCTGAGTGACAGGGCCAAACGACTATGAACAGAAGCCTTTGAAACCATAAGCCAGGGGGTTGGGGATTTAGCTCAGTGGTAGAGCACTTGCCTAGCAAGCACAAGGCCCTGGGTTCGGTCCCCAGCTCTGAAAAAAAAAAAAAAAGAAAGAAAGAAAGAAAGAAAAATAAAAATGAAACCACAAGCCACAGCTAACCTTTTCTCTTTCAAATGAATTGCCTCAGATCTTTTATTTCGATAACAGAAAGCTAACACAGGAAGGCTAGCTGTCAGAATGTCCTTCCTTCTGGTTTCAAAGGAGGAGGAACACCCAAGAAGATCCCTTGGAGGCAGAGGGAAGATGAAGCCATTGGGAGGATGCAAATCAGAGAAGGTAAGTAAATCACACAGCGAGGAGAAAGAAGACACTGGTGAAGAACTGGCAGGACACAGGGATCAAGGGGACAGTTGCCTCGGAGACTTGGATGCGCTGCGTCTGTGTGATTTTCCCGTAAACTTGCCTGTCCATTGCCCAGAAATGCTTTGGGAAGCCTACGGGGCCAGGTGAGTGTGGCATCTACAGAGTTAAGTTTGAAGACGTGACTGTACGTGAGCAAAAAGGTAGGAACAAGAATGGCTTAACAGGCTGATCCTGAGCTGGACCATGTCAAATAATTAGCAGAAGGCAAGGGGCAACGCTCCACTTCATTACTGTTATTGCTGAGGTCACCGTAGGGTCACAGAGCAATTCTCTATTGTAACAGGCCCTCAGACCTTAACATGACTGACTCCATGATGGGAGTACCATTCAGGTCATAAAACTCAGCATGGAGACAGCACCTCCTGCCAGAACAAAAACAAAGACCTAATCCATCAAAGTCCATAGTTCTGGGAAAGTCTCTAAGTGTACAACTACCTCGCCTTTTGGCTTCTGGAGATCTGCTTCTGGCTAACTGTTCTTGTTAACTGAAGAATGTCAACCCAGGACATAGATTTTATGCTTAAACGCTCACCCAGAGAAAGGCTCAATGCTACACTGGGGTCTGAAATAGCCCCAGTACAGTCACGGGTTGGCTACTAAAGACTTTACGTTGGCTTAAATCCATGTCCTACTAGTCTACTCTGGGGATATCCCACATCCATGCCTCTGACTGGTGAGGGTGCGAAGCACCTGGAGGGGTAGCCTCTGGTAATACTTTTGTCCTTCTGCTGGTGACTTGTGATCAAAAGGCCATCCCCAGCTTTAATCTGAGATCGGGCAGCCCATTACTCTCTCCAGCTCCAGGTCTTGGGGAACTGATGTCCTCCTCTGGCCTTTGCAGGTACACATATAGCATACCCACTCATAGACACGCACATATACACATAAACAAAAATAAAAATAAAAAAGGAAGCCTAAGAGGCTATCCATTTGAGAGTAGGGGTGCATGGGAGGGGCTTGAAGGAGGAGAAAGGGCTGGATCCTTGCAATTCAATTGGAACAAAATCAATACAATTCTATTTCAATTAAAACATTAAAAATGAAGCAGACTTAACTGGGGGAGAGGGAGAAGCTATTTGAAGGAGCACTGGATGTTTGGTATGATGGGTAGACACACATACAACTTGGGCCCAGATGTTAGCTTACTTAGTGGTTCTTCACTCGTGGACTCTAGTCTACAAGCTTAATTTTAACCCATGGCCTCGATAGAAATTCCAATACTCAGTTTTTAAATTTTACCAAGTGGGAGTTCTGGACTTAGAGGCCAGTGACATAGTGGAATGGTTCCCTAAGAGACCTAGACACGTCTCGGTGTGTTTGGCTTACAAAACGATGCCCAATGTTTGGTGGCTTCTGAAACCCCATAGAATCACAGAAGCCTGGCACAGACTTCAGGGGTCTGGGCTGAGTAGGCCTGGAGTAAGCTTAAACATCGTGTTTAGCAAGCTCTGCAGATGATTATGGTGTCTATCCAGATGTGAGGACCATTAGAAGAACAAACAAGAAATGGAACCTTAAGTCCCAAACTATAAGCCAGTGTCCCTAGCAAAGTAAACAATGCGTGGGAAAAATCATGGCCTTCGCAGATAGGTGGAGGAATGTATCAGTGCCTGTTACTAGTGAGGAAAGGAGAGCTTTGTAGAATCTTTCCCCTGAAAGGCCACACTTTGACCCTAAAGAATGCAAGTGACCCCTGAATAGCGGCAACAGCCCAAGAGATAGGATTAAGGTACAATACAGACAGGACAAGGACCTGTGTTTCTCTACATAAGGGCTATAGTTCAGTTTCTCAAACAGTAATGATCACTAGGGGGTAAGAAGTGGCCACAGCTATAATACACAGCTGGGGCTCCTAAGTTCTGCTGAATCAGTCTGTAGGAATGCAGATTCTTCACACCAGAAGAGGGCATCAGATCCCATTGCAGATGGTTGTGAGCCACCATGTGGTTGCTGGGATTTGAACTCAGGACCTCTGGAAGAGCAGTCAGTGCTCTTAACCACTGAGCCATCTCTCCAGCCTGGAATCCAGATTCTTAAGGAGCACCTTATCTACCTATGTATCATGCATTCACATTTGAGAACCGCTGGTGGATGTGTCTCAGGAAAAGAGCATAGAGGATTGGAACCCCTCACATTTTAATAAAAGCCAAGGACATTCAGCCTGTGAGGCCTGGACAGGGAGCCAGGGCCATCCATGCGTCACGTTTCTACCTCAGGGAGGGCAAAGGGTGCTTGGTTGCAAGTGAAGTCACTTACAGATTGTCCATTGCCATGTATAGGCCAAGCGCTTAACATTTGAGACATGTAGCACATGGTATTTCAAGTATATTAAATTTAACATATATCTAGGGTGAGAGTGCTTGTCTGCAATTATAAAATACTCCCAAGAGGGCGAGGTAGTAAGGAATGCCTAGCCAGCAATATATCCTAAAATGTTCTGGGGAAATCGCTTGATTGTACTGTACACGGAAGGTTTCCTGTCATGTTTAATTCCCTTGTTTCTTGCTCCTTTTTCTTAATCTCATTTTCCTTTCAGTGCCAAGCAGAAAAATTCCTTGAGCAATCATTCAAAAGATATGAGTGAGTGTTTTGGAGACAGGAAGGGAGGGGGTGTCATTAGAGGGATTGGAAACTGTGCCAATCTGCAAGTGGTAGCTTGTGGTACAGCAATCCAGGCTAAGGACCCAGGAGAAAGTACCAGAGAAAAAGTCTGAGTCGCACCCCTGAAGTCCCCAGAGTGACCAGTGGGAGATGTCAAAGCATTTCCCGCCACTGAACTGGCCACTGGACAAGTTCAATGTCTGTCTATCACAGTCTGGCTTGAACATGTATGCTGTACACATCCAGTGTTCAGGAGAGCCCAGACACCTTCATTCTGCCTTCGTATCTTTGTGTCTACTACACTGGAGGCTTAGAATGTCTTTCTGAAACTCTGCTCCCCTGCCCCCACACCACAGAGCTTCATTAGCAGTCAGCCGGCCTTCTGAGTTTCACTGCAGTCTCTGGTTATTATACCGAAATCCATTAAACACATAAAATGTCTTATTGGAACCTCCAATTAAACCTCAAGCCTCATAAAAGAGGATAGAGTGATTATGGAAAAGTGATCTAACACCATGCAAAGCATTGGAATAATAATATCGGGGAAGAATGTGGCACCTTCTGCTCAGGGAGGGAAGGCTTGGGTTCTTCCTGAGTCATTCTACCTATGTCCAACTTTCTCTACCTGTGAAATGGGGGTCAGTACACCAGAAGACCATTGCCAATGTCATTGTGTAGAGGCCAAGGTGAGGTGGCTCTTCTGTCTGCGTGCTCGTGCCTGCAGAATCCAGGGGAGGAAAGTGGCTCCTTCAGAGCAGGAGTTACAGGCATTTGTGGGTGCTGGGATCTGAACTCTAGTCCTCTGCAAACGCAGCAGGCACTCTTGACTGCTGAACTATCTCTCCAGTCCTAACTACTAATGGCTATGTAACAGCCCATAGAATGGCTGTCCCATTGTAACACAGGTAAAGGAAGGGAGGGATTTGAGCTGGTGGCCCTGACACAGTTAGGAAGGGAATCACATTAGCACTGTTTATAATGTTCTGGAATATTTAATATTCCATGAGAGGGGAGCAGCACTAAAGTGTTCAGGACGCTGAGGTCTCCTTTCTTTCAACCCCTCTCAGTACCACACCCTTTACTATGCCCCACAGTGAGCAGTAAGTTCTGTGAAACAGAACCGAAGAGATGAAGCAATTCGCCCTTCCTTTCTGTAGTTGCTGAGATTGGAGGCAAGGCCTGTGAGCTCTCACCCATCAGTGTATGAACACACATGGTTTTGCTAAAGCCACAACATGCAGAGGACACATCCTGCTAGGGAAGTGATAATGGGCTTGAACATTGGAGGCAGACCTTACCTCTTGTGCAGAGCTGACCCTGTAAAAATGACGTGCTAACTCTGAATCTCCAAAATGTTTGCTGTGAAGGCTAAGTGAGATAATATGGACCGGTTAGGTTAGGCTTTGAGTATGAAATGTCTCCTGCAGGCTCATGTGTTGAACCCTTGATCCCTGCTTGTGACACTGTTTTGGGAGGTGGGGGGGGTCTCACTGGAAGAATCGGTCACTGGTGTGTGTGTGTGTGTGTGTGTGTGTGTGTGTGTGTGTGAGTGTGTGTCTGTGTAAGAGAGAGAGAGACTGTATGTGAGAGTGTGAGTGTGTGAGTGTGTGTGTGAGTGTGTGTGTGTGTGTGTGTGTGTGTGTGTTGGGGGTGACTTTGGAGGTTGTAGCTGGCCTCCACCCTCTTCCTCAATCTGCTTCTTATCTGCCATGAGAGCTCTGAAATAAATGTTTTCCTTTAAAGCTATTTCATCAGGTCTTTTTGTCACAGCAACGAGGAAAGAGGCTAAGACATGCCCAGATGTAAAAAGAATGGGACATGGCATGTGGCAAACACCAGGCAACGATTATCAATATCGCTACCTTTCCATTCGTGTTTGAAAGCAGAACAGAGCTCAAAGTGCCAAGACACTGGTTGGACAGCTATTCCTTCAATAATAAGTGAGAGTGAACTTCTCAGCGCATTCCCGAGCCCTTCCACTTGTTTCCACCAGAGAGAAAAGCAACTACTTGTCATGAGTGACTTCTAACCAGTAGTGATACTTATGATCCCACGTGTACATTTAAACCCATGAGTTTAAGAACAGTTCCAGGATACCTAAGCTCTAATTTGCTTTCTGCATACATTTCAAACGGTTCTGTTGCTTAGTTGTGCAAGATTCTCTCATCATGATTACCAGGTACCAGCCACTCACCACCAGCTCCATGCCTTTCTATCAGAAACATGTCTAGCCTTCACATCGGCCTACAGGATAGGTATTTTTCTTCTTCCCACGTTACAGATGTGGGAACTTGGGGCCTGAAGGATGAAATGACTTACCTGGGCCAATGGGCCCAGGATGTGGAATGGAAATTCAGACCTGGCTGTCTCCCCAGTCTCCTCTTGGCTCTGGTATACCCTCTCCTGCTCATGGCAACGCTCTGGTCTAGTGATGGCTTGAGCTCTGGAGACGTCATAGCTTGTAACGTGAACTGGTTTGGGCCCACGGTAGCTGTGCTGAGCTATCCCAGGCTTCCCACACACCCAGGCTCAATGCCAGTCCCCCAAGCCTCTGTCCTTCTCATTCCCACGCCCACTCTTCACAGCATCTAGGCTCAACTCTGGCCTAGCTCGCGTCCTCCGGCCTGCTAATGAAGAAAGGGTTGCATGACATGGAGATGATGAGATAACTCTTACCAGCTCTGGTCCTGCCTGTCTGTCACCTACCCATCTGTTCTCACGTCTGGTAGCCTTTGGCCTCGCCACATCTCTTCTGCCAACTCTTTGCCTTCTTCTTCTGCTAAACAACAGGCTTTGAAATTATGAAAGACCAAGACTGAGGACGCCGTCCTCTGCTTCTTTCCCTTACCTCCCAGATGGTGCTAGGCCCAAGACTCCCTGCTTATACTCCTGCAAGCCAGGAAGCACATCCCACCTTTCCTTGAGGGTAGAGGGTGTAAGTTGGACAGATGCTCATGCAGGGATGCTTTCTGGAACATTGGGCTGATGGGTCTTGCACGCAGACCCACACCAAGACCACAGAGTTGGTAGACACTGGTACTGTAGGTTGAAGTGTACCATAGAACAGCTCCTTATTAGAACCATGGTAGATAAGAGGAGGTATCTCGGCTCATTTTCTGTTGCTGTAACAAATTACCAAAATTTGGGCGGTCTGTAAAGAACCCTGTTTTGACTCACGTTTCTGCAGGTGAGAAATCCCAAGAGCATCATCATACCGACATTGCAAGAGGGCCTTGTGCCTCCTCAGCTCCAAACAGAAAAGTATAAGGTGAGCAAATGGGGGTGAGAGTTAAAACGCCATTAACAGCTTCACTTCATGACCCACTGGAACCCCTCATTTCCCCCTAGATCTAAAATAAAAAAGGCAATAAATTCTCTCAGTCACTGATCTTAAAGGCTAGCCTTTCTGCAGTCACCATAGAGACAATCAAATACCATCCTTGGTGTTTAGGGTGATTTGAAGCATCCATCAGAAGAGGACTGGCCCCTAGTTCACTATGGTGTGCATCCGTGAGAACTTGGAAATTTAGACACAGGTACGACTCCAGAGAGAGCATCACAGGGAGATGAAGTACCAGAGCGGCACTTCTCCAAGCCAAGGGGATGAGGAGGATGTGGTAACCACTAGAAGCCTAGAGGAGTGCCAGGGAACTAACCCTGCCAGTACCTTGATTCATAGTCATCTAGTCTCCTGGACTGTGAGGGAATACATTTCAGTCATGTAAACCACCTCACCTGTGGGGTTTGGTTACACTGATCTAACAGACCACTAGGCTGGAGAGATGCCCAGACACATCCTGTGAAAACTCATGACGAACCAGCCGTGGGCGATACAAAGTGAAAGTAGTGAGTCGTGGGAGTGTTGCCTGAGTGGGGGAGGGGAGACTGCTCATAGTCCGCCTCCAGCTGCAACCTGAGGGTCTTAGAGTTAGTTCTAGACTGGAAATACCTCATCCGCACCAAATTCCCAATCGTTGGCCATGGAAGGTCTCTGATTCTGCCTGGGAAGAAGGGAAGAGGCTGGATTTTGAACCCACTGTTAGCTCCAAGAAGGGGCTTGTCATTTCTGTGGGCTCTTCAGTCTTGTGGAATTTGAAAAGTATCTAGCATCATCAGTGGAAAGACATGTCCAATCAATGCTGGACCCATCATTTAATATTGATTATTGTGTTCACTCTCTTCCGATTTGAAAACTCTTAAGATGAAGTCATTTTTGTGGACCCAGGTGCTGTACCTGCTGTTGGGTAGCGCAACCTGGCCTCATGCACTAAGAGAGGACCATGCGGGACTCCTCAGACCTGCCTGGACTGTGCAAGACCACACGGGAATGCCTTGGGAAGAACTTCAAGTACTGTACCCATCCATTAAGACTGTGGCAGCCAGTGTACAGGTTATATTACAAAAAGCCCACAGTTTGCCCTGCTCGTTACCCTTACCTCAGATTGAACCAAAAAAATACATACTCTCAGGTACAGAGGGACAGCGCCGCTGGTACCATGTGCAAGGGTAGAACCATAAATCCACACCCCCTTCCACCAAGGCAGCCACCGAGCACTGTCAGAACCATACATAAAACATCTCCCCCTGTACTGAGCGGCCGGCTGGCTTTCCTAATTTACTGCACGCTCTGTCTCCAAGTTAAATACCCACAGAAACATCCAAAAAATATATCCTCTCGCAGCCCTATCTGAAAACTGCACGACCCAAATGATGTCCTCTCGTTCACTTACTCTCCGATCCCTGAGTGCCACTCTCTGAAAAACACCTCTACAGCGGTGTCCCGTAAATTCCACGAGCACAGAGGAACGGAAGCAGGACTCTCCGGGTTTAAGGTCTAAGCATTTTTAAAGTGACCACATTTCCAAAGCGAGGCCAGGCAGGTCAAACAGTTGGTGTCTGGATCCTTTTATTGGGGCTTTCGGTGGCTTCCCTTGATGGAATATTGAGTCTACCTTCCTTTTATGCATGTCTCCTAGCAGTAGGGACAGTGGTGATAAATGGAATAAACAGACCCAAACCACCTAGTTCTCCCTAGAAACCATTAGAGAGCATCTATGTTTATGCAGAATTACTCTCCTCAGGGAATCCAGGAACACTGATCCCTACTCAATCCCTACTCAGTGGCAATCCACTGAAATGTGCAATTTCCCCCTGCTTCAGACGACCAGTTCAAGAATAAGCATAGAAGGTAGACTGGCTATGGGTAGTGAGTTGGGTTCGTGACTACTAGATAGAAGATACCTTTGGGCCTTTGGCTTCTCTTAAGATGAGGACACTGCCATGGTGATCAGAATTCAACCTCCATTCCCATCTTTAAAACAGGACCCAGATTTCACCGAGGTAGCTATCCAACTGGAGCTGGTTGTGTAGACACATGACTTCATTCTCACAATGACTCCATGCTTAGATTCCTTGTGCTCGCACATATGATTTGGAGATGAATTTTCCAGTACTATCTCAAGGTCACTCCCAGTGACCAGAAGCTCTCTCCAGGCTCTACCTCATAAGGTTCCACATAGAGTGATGCCATGCTGGGAATATCAGTACACAGGCCTTTGGGGCACATGTCACATGCAAAGTCTAACAGTGGTGCCCTCAATGTTTACTTTCTTAGTAGGGTACAGCTATGTGCAGGTAAACCAAGAGTAAGCCATGGCCTCAAAGTGCTTGGTTGTAGAGAGGTCTGCAGCCATATAGTCATGGAGATTCTATGCTTCCTTAGTTCTACAAAGATTACTTACTGACCTATTAGCAGCTCCTGTTTGGGATTCGAACACTTGCATTTGAAGTCAAGCCTGCTTCTCACCAATGGTGTAAAGTGGACAAGCAGCCTTTTGTCCTGTTTCTTGGCTCCCACAATTGTAAAATGAACAAATACACAGGACTTGCCTCTGCTTGACTGCGCTCTCTCTCTCTCTCTCTCTCTCTCTCTCTCTCTCGTCAACTAGCATTCGACACTGGCAAGAATTCCTCACTGTTTTGTTTTACTTGCCTTCCTGGAAAGATTTCTTTTATTTGGGGTCTTAACCATCCCAGAGGCTCATAGACTGTCCCCTTCTAGGTAAACATTAAGAAACTGCTTCTGCATTGATGAGCTTCTCAGCCTCCCAGGGCTTTTGACAAAGGCCTCCAAGCCCCAAATCAGATACCCTCAAAGGCTATGGACTATGTGTGGTTGGAAATTCAGTCTGGTGAAGGGAATAAGAAGAATCTCGGGACCAAACCCCACCTCTGCCAGGTAGTTGCTGTGGTCCTCTCCAGTAACCGGTCATGCGATCTGAGTCCTGGCCAACTGGGGAGTTTACTGAAACGAAAGCAATGTCACCCAAGAGATGCTCCATTCATTGCTTTCTCATTGTGGTGAGAGCAAACCTGGCAGGAGCTTCCTTGAGAAGAAAGGGTGGATTTGGGCTCGCAGGTTGAGGGTGATGTAAAAGTCAGGAGCAGCTTTGTAGCAGGGGCTTGAGAAAGTGGTCACAGGATGTCCCCTGCCAGGAAACAGGCAGATGAATACTAATGTCCACTTTCTTCTCTCCTGAGGCACATTACTGTCTGCACTCAGAGTGGGGTTCGCTTCCACAGTTCCACCTCTCTAGAAATACTCTCGGGGCTGGGGATTTAGCTCAGTGGTAGAGCGCTTACCTAGGAAGCGCAAGGCCCTGGGTTCGGTCCCCAGCTCCGAAAAAAAGAACCAAAAAAAAAAAAAAAAAAAAAAAAAAAAAAAAAAAAAAAGAAATACTCTCAAAGACATGCCCAGATGCAGCTCCTAGATGGTTTCAAATCTAGACTAACTACTATAAGCCCACCTCTTGTCAACAACTTGAGACTCAAACATATGGCATTTTAAGAAAATATTTTAACTTACTTTAAACTAAAAGTTGCAAAGCAAAAAACACACAATGAAATTAACCAGCCCCGTTATACAAGTCAATGGACTTTGATACAGTTAGAACGGCTCCTTGAGATAGAAGCTGTGGGCTTACACATGGGGTTTGATATTTTTACTACGGAATATACTTTTATGTACATACCACAGAAGTGAAGCATTTCGACAGCTAAAACCAGAAAAGCTTCCTTTTCCTATCTTGTGTTTAATAATGGATGCACACGTGTAAGCAAAGTGTACATGTGGTTTCAGCATAGCGTGCAGGAAAGAACAAGGAACGCCAAGTATTCTGGGACGGGGAAAGGACTGAATGCTGGCAACGAACACTCAACTTTTCTTTTTTTTTTCTTTAATTTAGAGAATACTTTATTAGTTTTTGTAATCAAACCCACGTATATAAGACCTTACATATTTAATACAGTGTGTTACCCCTGTACAAATGGAAAAAACTTAAGTTCAACATTTCTAGACCAATATGGCTGTTAATTTCTGTACAGTGCCAACTCAACACAGTAAACGGGGATACTTTTTTCGAAAGTTGACAGCACAGGTAAAGTTTCAAAAAATTCAAATTATATATCTGTATATATATATTTATATTTATATTTATATAAAAAGACCAATAATAGCAGTGTGTTATGCATCAACAGCAGCAACAGCTTTTCCAGGTTCTGCAGTCATCTGAACAAAACTGTAGACATCCAGCACACTCCATTAAAAAAAAAAAAGTAAAAAAACAAAACCCGAGAAAACAGCACAGTTCTGTTACTCTTGTGGTACCTGGCACCATTTTTTTTTAAAATTAGCTTCTCAATCATCATCTGGAAAGAAAACATTCTGAGCAACATCATTAAAAACAGCTCTGATAAAGCACGGTCACTACTACGTATCATAAAGCAGGTACAAGCTATTTTACATCCACAGAGGTATGATACAGTACTGTCCTACATCTATAATACTAGAGGATACAATTTAAAAGGCATTATTTGAGATTTGATTCTACTTTTCCAGCAGAGGGCCCAAAGGATGGTGTGACACAGCTTTGTAAAGAAACATACTCTAGACAGGATTTCCTTTCACTAGTGGCACACTTCTAAGGATTCATTCTCTCCATGAATGTCAGCTAAAACCGTTATTAAAAAAATGAAATATCCCTAGAACAAAACCGTATAATCACCGGATTCACATGAAGATGACCTAGTGGAGACAAGCTGGACCTCACCTTACCAACAAGCTATCAAATCTGTTATGTTTAAACAGTGAGACCTCCAAGGAAGGAGATGCCAAGTAGTGCTTCAAAGCTTCGGACCACAATCAAACACAGCATCCTTTTCAACAGAAGCAGAAGCTCATCTGAATATGCTCATGGATGCTGACATCAACATTTAATCATCTCCTCACTCATCCAGGAAGAGGGGGAGATCAGTTACTACTGTACTTTATTGTGTTCAACCAAATCACCATGTTACAAAAATAGCAAGCTGCCATAATAAAAAATAAGGCTCCTCTATCCAGCACCAGATAGCATCATTTTACTTTCAAGCCTAGAAATTGCACACTTGTATATAAACCAATCGAAGATGAGGATTGAGAGTTCATCTTGGTGGATTTTTCCTTTGATGAATATGAAGTGTCCTTCCTTATCTTTTTTGATGACTTTTAATTGAAAATTGATTTTATTTGATATTAGAATGGCTACTCCAGCTTGCTTCTTCTGACCATTTGCTTGGAAAGTTGTTTTCCAGCCTTTCACTCTGAGGTAGTGTCTGTCTTTGTCTCTGAGGTGTGTTTCCTGTAGGCAGCAGAATGCAGGGTCCTCATTGCGTATCCAGTTTGTTAATCTATGTCTTTTTATTGGGGAGTTGAGGCCATTGATGTTGAGAGATATTAAGGAATAGCGATTATTGCTTCCTGTTATATTCATATTTGGATGTGAGGTTATGTTTGTGTGCTTTCATTCTCTTTGTTTTGTTGCCAAGACGATTAGTTTCTTGCTTCTTCTAGGGTATAGCTTGCCTCCTTATGTTGGGCTTTACCCTTTATTATCCTTTGTAGTGCTGGATTTGTAGAAAGATATTGTGTAAATTTGGTTTTGTCATGGAATATCTTGGTTTCTCCATGTATGTTAATTGAGAGTTTTGCAGGATACAGTAACCTGGGCTGGCATTTGTGTTCTCTTAGGGTCTGTATGACATCTGTCCAGGATCTTCTGGCCTTCATAGTTTCTGGCGAAAAGTCTGGTGTGATTCTGATAGGTCTGCCTTTATATGTTACTTGACCTTTTTCCCTTACTGCTTTTAATATTCTTTCTTTATTTTGTGCGTTTGGTGTTTTGACAATTATGTGACGGGAGGTGTTTCTTTTCTGGTCCAATCTATTTGGAGTTCTGTAGGCTTCTTGTATGCCTATGGGTATCTCTTTTTTTAGGTTAGGGAAGTTTTCTTCTATGATTTTGTTGAAGATATTTACTGGTCCTTTGAGCTGGGAGTCTTCACTCTCTTCTATACCTATTATCCTTAGGTTTGATCTTCTCATTGAGTCCTGGATTTCCTGTATGTTTTGGACCAGTAGCTTTTTCCGCTTTACATTATCTTTGACAGTTGAGTCAATGATTTCTATGGAATCTTCTGCTCCCGAGATTCTCTCTTCCATCTCTTGTATTCTGTTGGTGAAGCTTGTATCTACAGCTCCTTGTCTTTTCTTTTGATTTTCTATGTCCAGGGTTGTTTCCATGTGTTCTTTCTTGATTGCTTCTATTTCCATTTTTAATTCCTTCAACTGTTTGATTGTGTTTTCCTGGAATTCTTTCAGGGATTTTTGCGATTCCTCTCTGTAGGCTTCTACTTGTTCTCTAAGGGAGTTCTTTATGTCTTTCTTGAAGTCCTCCAGCATCATGATCAAATATGATTTTGAAACTAGATCTTGCTTTTCTGGTGTGTTTGGATATTCCCTGTTTGCTTTGGTGGGAGAATTGGGCTCCGATGATGCCATGTAGTCTTGGTTTCTGTTGCTTGGGTTCCTGCGCTTGCCTCTCGCCATCAGATTATCTCTAGTGTTACTTTGTTCTGCTATTTCTGACCGTGGCTAGACTGTCCTATAAGCCTGTGTGTCAGGAGTGCTGTATACCTGTTTTCCTGTTTTCTTTCAGCCAGTTATGGGGACAGAGTGTTCTGCTTTCGGGCGTGTAGTTTTTCCTCTCTACAGGTCTTCAGCTGTTCCTGTGGGCCTGTGTCTTGAGTTCACCAGGCAGGTTTCTTGCAGGGGAAAAGTTGGTCCTACCTGTGGTTCCAAGGCTCAAGTTTGCTCGTGGGGTACTGCTCAACTTTTCAATCATAATAACACCACTGTCTTCCGTAGGCTCATGGCTATTTCATAGTACAAAACTCATCTGTTTTCCAAATCCAGAAGTCCACAGTCTTAAAAGTTTAGTCTTGTTCAAAAAGATCAAAGCATCTTCAGAGACACTAAGTGTCAGGGGGAACCCGGCAGAGACGATGACTCAGACACAGTGACCAGGCAGACACAATCATAGCCAGTTAAAAGTCTTTATTCCAGCTGTCTGGGATGACACTCAGATATTCAGGGACCCAGGTGTAGCCCCCCAGTGTCCAGAACATGGGGTTTTTGAAGACCTGTCCTGGAATCCACTTGGCATCTTTGGGGGTGGGGTTCACGATAAGCAAGTAAGTTGGCAGAAGCTAAGTTAACAAGCGCATCCTGACCTTGGGTCCTGGGTTAGAGTTGGTGAATTTTCCATGGGATTCCCCATCAAGAAGATCGAATTCTGGTTAAACCCGAAATGGTCTCAGAAACCATACAAGTTGGAGGCGCCCGTGCACTGTCTTGCCCTGTCACAGTCTCCACTGGTTCACTGGGCACGAATGAAACTGTTGACTGTCCTGTTGTGAGGGTAGAGGGGACTTAGTTGGTCCTAAGGGACAATAGCTTAACTGAAGCTTTTCCGTTTGACGTGGTTGGCAACGCAGTGGAGGGCGTGTGCCTGCAAAACCAGCAGCATAGGAATGGTAATAATTCCTGCTGTTAAAGCTCACTCTGTAGGCTGCATTCCTACCACAGCCCCAGTGCTTTCTATGAGCCTCTATGGGTCATAGAAACCTACTTCCGTGGGCAGTTGTTTTTCTGTCGGAAGTCCTGTCTCAATTCAGGCTATCTCCTTTCAAATGAATTTGCATTTCTTCAAGTTGGAGCCTTCCACAGGTAGGACCCCTTAGTGAAGAGATTCAGGTCTTACTTCCAGGACTCTAAGCCTCTCTAACACTTAATGGCTGCTTGTCTGCATCTCTGAGCTCATGCTCTTTTGCCTGCTAAACTGCAGTTTCCATGTCTTTCTGCTTTCTCACACAGTAGAGCTGGCTGCTGCACAGTGGGCAGTAACCACACCAGAGCCTGGATGCCGTCTAGAAATGTCTTCTGCCAAACAACCAAGTCCGTCTCTTTTTAAAATTTGGCCTCACTCAAGTTTTTAGGACACGGGCAGAGCATAGCCAGATTCTTCTGTAACGGGGGATGGTTTCTAGCCCAGTTTTTAGAGTCCTGTCGTCTCTGAAGCTTCATGAGCTATGCCTCAAAATCCATGTTTCCCTCTCTTCTAGTCTTCTGAGCTTGCGCTAGAATGGCCTGTTGTAGCCAGGTTTCTGCATTCTAGGTCTTTTCTAGAAGCTTCTAATTTTTATTACGCTCACCCTCAAAAGTCATTTCCCCATGAGCCCCATGGTCAGATCTGGCATCACATCAGCCCCACATCTTGGTACCAATTTTCTGTGGCTGATTTTACTCATTTATAAGAAGCAAGAAAGCATTTGTTCACCGTTTGACTGGCTATAGATGGTTACCTCTTTTGTGGTCTGCCTTTCCAGCCACAGTTGGTAATATTTGGTATCAGCCCAGTTCTCTCTTACCTTGCCTTGGCCATAGGAATCAGAAATGGCTCCACTGGCTATAGCAGATCTCCTTGACTCTATAAGTTAACCATTTAATGCCTATTACATGCCGGACAACATATGGTGAGCTGCCTTGTGCAGTGCCCTGCATTCTCCTACATTATGTGCGAGGTGACTGATCAGATACATAAACACATGTATGCATTCTTAAATTGCTCAAGACAAGGAAGGAACATACAGTTTAAACAAGCTAACCTTAAAAGGCTGCTTTCAACTCCGACTCAGAGTTGGAGAATTTGAAATTCTGATTTCTGGCCTCTGGATGAGTATGACCTTTCTGAAGTGGATTTAGGGATGTAGTTCCCTTCAGCCCATAGTTATCACCAACATTCACAGCTTGCCTTCATCAAACAAACAAATTTGAGGAAACCAGAAAAATTCCAGGCAACCAAGCCCCAAATTTTCCATGAATATTTTTTATCATGATGTGACTAAGCCATGAAACTTCTTGGCTATAGTTCAATGCCAGATGATGACTCTGTAGCTGGAGAACACCTGGCACATGCATGCAAGGTTTAAAGGACTCCTTTTTATAGGTGAATATATAGACGAAGGCATGAGCTATAAATCTGGGGACAAAAATCCCATACTATCTTTGTTTTTAAACACCTAGTATATAGCCACCCTATAGATGCAGACCCTACCAATGTTGTTGGGATGGCTATAGTTGTTGGTGAACCAAGGACCACACAGATGTGACTGCGATTGTGGGTCGTTATCAGAGGACCAGACTGGGCCAGATCTGGTAGAGGCAATTTGTAAGACCGGACGGTGCTGAGCAAGGAGGTTGTGGTGGGTGCGAGCTATTTTTATTCGTCTATACAATTTACATATAGCATTAGTCTCATACAGGACGAAGCATTGCCCACTGACACTGTCAGCTTCGGTAGCAGAACCTTAGAACAGTGGAGCTCAGGTATCTTGGGCACAAGTCAGAGATATAATGAAGAAAACACTGGTAATACCTGACACAGTGACTATATTATAGACCAAATATATGCTGTCAGACATGGGTGGCTTCCTATGACTCCGGTCTATAAGAGCAATAAGCCACATTTTATGGCTTTGTCTATGGGCTTATGTTTTCTAAATACAGAATATTATTTTGTCATTGGATGGAAATAAAAAAACGAAGATAGATGCAATAGTAGAGAAATTTAAACACGTGTTGCTTTCAAACCACAATTAAACCATTAATGTATATAATAAAATCGGACTTCTATTGTCTCAAAACGTCAGTGAAAACTCAAATTCTCCTCCCCTTTGTTGTCTTCCGCTGCCCCCTTTTAAATAAAAAAAAAAGGAGTCAAGGAAGCAGATAGAAAACATCCAGGCACATTAGACATCACAGCGGTCCACTTTCTGGTGTAGTTCAGTGTCTGACAATGGTGGAGACAGCCTGCGAGAGGCAACTGCGGATACCAAGGTACAAGGCCAGCTCTGCTGTATATCACCACTGATGAAGCTCTTGCCCTGCGTTCTCTGTACGGAAGTCTATTCTAGAAGTTAGCATCGATTTTCAGCAACAAAGGTTTGGGTTAAAATAATGCTTCGTTGTTCGAGCAGCATAAACAGAAGCAGCATATCAAGATAATCTATCCTTTAATAGAAAAACAATCTGACTACCGTTTGTTTCTGTTCTGATTCATTCGTTAGAGAGCATACTACTGTAGGAAATATAGATGCCATTAATTAAAATCCCTACAATCAAATTAAGCTCTGCAGGTCTAGAACATTTAAATATAACGTATAGGGGTTGTCATAGTACAATTCTTTTTTTTTCTTTCTCCGATTATTTAAGAGCACTGGATTAGACTCTGAGAGTCTGCCCATCCTCACATCAACCTCTATTTCTGTTTGAAACAACTGTTCACAATGAGCTGGGCTATCACAGTCTACTTCCTGAGCAGACAACTTGACTGATGTCGTCAGGAATTGTGAACTACCATAACCCTCTGGAGAACATTACTCACGGGAAGCATCTAAATTATCATGTTCATGAAAGTCCCTAAAGGGTAGGAATAATGGTGTCCATTGCGTGGCTGTCAACTGTGCTGTGGTTGTTGCAGTGGGGCGACTTCTCTGCTGGATGGATGGGGCTCTGAGACAAAGGAGGTGATGGTGGGGTTGTGACACAGACCGTCAGATAGCTCTCTCTTTAGATGACACTGTAGTATGAGGACTATGTCTAGACTAGTGACAGATACACATTGCAAATGAAATGGTCTCGTTCTAGTTATGGCGATTATATTAGTGTTTATTGGTGTTAAACTGAAGACCTTGTCATCGATTGGAACTCATTCGCTTTCCCAGCTGCCTGGGAGAATTATTTATGTTACAGGTAATGGAAGCCAGGAAAGGACTCTAATGCCAAACTCACCAGCCACATTAAAGTTAAAAAAAAATCCATCCACCTGGGACTGCTCAGGACTTCAACACAGGGCCAACGCTACTCTGATGCTAAGATGGGATGGTAAAAGAGGGGGCACTGGTCTATAAATGGCACCGGCAGCTACAGGATGGCATTAAAGGTATACCTATGATTTTAAGGATCAGTTTCTGTCTTTGGTTTTACAGGACTGATTGCAAGACTATCTGACCACACACACCACGGGGAGAAATCTGACCGGAGTTAGTTTTTGCTAGCACATGAGGCTGTTACAGAGCAATGCACATGCACTTCATGTCACTGGATTGTATATTTTTACAATATTTATTTTATTTATGCGTACATGTGTATATGGGCACCTATGGAGGATAAAAGGTCAGATTCCTTGGTGCTGGAGTTAAAGGTGTTTGTGAGTGAGTCACTTGATATGGGTGCTGGTACCTGAACACACACTCTCTCTCTCTCTCTCTCTCTCTCTCTCTCTCTCTCTCTCTCTCTCTCCTCTCTCTCTCTCTCTCTCTCTCTCTCTCTCTCTCACACACACACACACACACAAACACTCCACAGTAAACATTCCTCTTTTTTTTTTCTCAAGTTTCTTTTTAAGGGAGAGGGACAGGCTCCAGAATAGGATGCTTCTTAGAGTTTTCAGAGTCTCCCAGGCAATTAAGTGTGCCTCCTTGTAGCAGACACCTGTGGTGTTCTCTTGGTTAGTATCAAGCCTCTTCTCTGCTTTGAAGAAACCATAGGGTGATGCTGGAAGTGTGAAGTAGACGATGGGGCGCTCCTGTGGAATGTTCAGGTGCTGGACTCTAAAGAGAAGGCTCTCTAGATGTAGCTTGGAGCAGAGGTGACAGAAGACTGTGAAGGGCGGTGAGTGACAGGCTGTGGCTGTAGGCTCTGCAGCTCCTCCATGTTCTGTTTCCTGTAGTTTCTGCCCATGATCTGGATTTTTCCAGGCCCCCTGCTAATGCTGCAATAGACTCTCTGTGCTCTATTATTTTCCCACTTAGGTTACCCTGCGTTAATTTCTAGGGCTTGCACATTCATTGGTAATATATGGAGAGAAAGTATTTCATTATTCCAGCATTGTCAAGAGATATTTGAAATCAAAGTCAAAGGGGGAAGTCAATGGTTTCTTCGCTGTGTAAGAATCTTAATTGAATCTTCTCATCATTTCCAAACCATTGCACTTGGTGGGCGTTCAAGCAAACGGAGGCACAGATGATTCTGAACTAGTTTTTCTATCACGAAAGAAGACTTTGCCAGAAGATCAGGAGCCCTGATATTACCCTCTGGTATTTTTGCTAGGGATGATTTAAGGGTGGAAATAGGAAGTCCCAAAGAAGAGGCCATTGTCTCATCTCTAAAAGCCTTTTCAATGAGTGTGTGATCAATGGGGATATTACTTCAGTAGACCCTGGGGTATTGCTGTGTAGCAGTTTCCTCTAAGATTAAAACCTTCAATCTTAGAAGAAAACTTGCTAAAATACAGATATTAAAGAGATGGCACAATAGTGCACTCTAAGAGGAGGTGAAACAGCCCATCCTGCAGAAGAGCTCGTTGAGCTCAGGAAATAAACAATTCAATAGGTTCAGGAAGTCACTGAAACTGACTAGATGCATTAGGCCCTTCCCTCCCCTGGTGTATATAAATGGTAAGGACTACTGAGGCTTACTCTCAGGCCAGCTAAGCTGCCTGGAAGAAGCAGGCAGATGAGTCACTTGGAAGAAGACAAGATCAGCTGAGCTATGTAGAAGAGGCTCAGACTGGTTGAGTAGCCTGAAAGAGGCACACTCCAACTTGTTGAGTTGCCTGAAAGCTGTGTGGGATGCACCAGGTTTTGTGAGCTGTCCTTCCTGCTGGGGTGGCCTTTGGTGATGCAGCTGTCTTTGAGTCTGTTTCTGTTTTTCTTCACAACCCCTACCCATGTTTCTATAAGCAACTGCAATACAATTCCTTGGTTGGCCAACATAGACTTTGGTGGTACCCAAACCTTTCTCTATCATTGTTCTTCATGTAAGGTGATGTCATTGTTCTTCATGTAAGGTGATGTCATTGTTCTTCATGTAAAGTGATGTCATTGCTCTTCATGTAAGGTGATGCCATTGTTCTTTATCTGAGGTGATATTTGTTCATCTCTCCCAGAAATAGTATTACATGATAGGTATTCATCTAGAGGGGGACCCAGGAGTCATAGACAATATAGTATCTAAGTTCAAAAGCCAAGCCACAGAGCCCAGTGCTGTGAACTTGCTTTCTCCTTCTCTCAGATCCTTTGCTTTTCCTTTAAGTCAGTTTTGACAGCTAACAGCATTCTGAGGAAATCATGGGGACTGGAGACAAAGTTGTTGGCTATGGGATGTCTCTGTCAATGCGGTAGATGTGGCCTTCCTGTCCTCGTGTTTCACCCTGGCAATCTAGGTAGCAGAAATGGAGTGAACACCACACCAAAGCTCAGCTACATTCTGATTCTAAGACAAATATTGTTTAAAACCAAAAAATCTGCACAGTCTGTGACCAAACCACTAGGTATTTCTTTCCATTAAATTCAGTGTTCACTGTCTTTTTCCCATTCGAACCACATTCTGCATTCTGAGACATTCAGGGCAAGCTGTAACTGAGGTTCTTTGGTTGGTTGGTTTTGCTTTTTATAGTTTCCAGGGCTGTGATTTACATCCAGCATTTACTGACCCCACGTCCACATGGCTTCCATTGCACTGAGCTCAGGATAGAGACTAAGCAGCAGGAGTTATCCTGGCCATGCCATTTCTGGACCAAGCTACCTTACAACACCCAGTGGACTCCAGGAGGACAGGGTGGGAATGTGTGCAGCGGTGTGTCCCGGCCCGCAGGGCAGTCAGCAGGGGTTGGGGACCACCTAGAAGAGAATGAGGGACAAGAGATGCGAAGAAGGATGCCAAGACAAGAGTCTGATCAAGGCGACAAATTTATTTTTTCCCAAGGCTGAATTTATAGCATAGCAGGGGTAACAGAGGGAGGGAGGAAGTGGGAAGCATCTATGCAAGCCAAGGACACAGTACTCGTGTGGTCAGCTGATGTCAACAGGACATTGGTTTCTCAGAAAAGTCACAGGTTTGTCATATCACGAGTCATCCTGACCACCAGATTTGTATTAGTCTCCTGCAGCTGGCTGGGGATTTTCCATGAACCCAGTCATACTTAACTGTAACTATACTATTAACATCAACAATGGAGGGTTTTAAGGGCATCACCCCCAACAGCAGTGCACAGCCATCTGTAGACATCGTTTGCAGGCAATCTATGCCCTGGCCTTACCTGCTGCCAGTTTCAGGGCTCTGGAAACAGAAAGAGGCTGACTATGGGAGAGAAATCACCATGTTGGACCTTGCCCCATTTTTGAAAAGCTTTCATTGCTATAGAGGAAGAAGACTAGTGAGAACTTCCAAGTTACTCAGGACCGGCTCCTCTCTGAGAAGGTGGAGAATGTGTACTGAGGTAGAAACGATGTCACTTCCAGGACAGCCTCCATTTTCTCAGTAATGTTTCTACTGCTTCATTTAGTGTTGCCCGATTAGTCTACAGAAGTGTGACTTCTTAATGCTGTGACCCTTTAGTGCAGTGCCTCATGTGGTGGTGACCTTCAAACATAAAACTGTTTCTTTGTTACTTTATAACTGTAATTTTGATACTGTTATTAATCATACCATAGATATCTGTGTTTCCTGGTAGACATAGGTGACCCCTGTGAAAAGGTCATTTGACCCCTGAAGGGGTCACAGCCCACAAGCTGAGAAACACTGTTTTACAGGAAAGATGGCGCCATGACCAGAGACAAAGGGGAAGCAGGACATTACAAGTGTGGGATGGACTGTTGCTAAGTCAAGCTTATAGCAACAGAAGAAGGTACAACTAGGTAAGATGTATTAATTTTGGAGTTTTGACTTCTTAAAAAACACAGAAATTTTAGTTTTAGTTTTAATCCCGGGTATAGGATATGGGGCTGTTTCAGACTGTCCGCAGTAGCTGACTACGATTTGCCTAGTGCTATAGCAGAAGTGTGTTTTTGCCAGGTGCCGATGTTTCTGTGACTGTGTGACATTTGAAACTCTGGGGACTTTTCAGAGGAGATATAAATGCTAGGGCCCTGAAAGGCATCTTGGGGTGATGGTTGGTTGTGTTGTTAAGTAGTTGTGCACAAAGAGGAAACAAGAAAAAGAAATTAGATATTCTGATGTTGCCCTAAGGAGCTTGATACCCCTAACCAGCAGGAAGTAGTCTGACAATAATATTACCCCCTTTCTGACCCCTGACTTCATTCAGGGATCACTGTCCTTTCCTCTCTATATTTTTTCTCTCTTACCTAGTGTTAGGGGGTTAAAAGAGTGAAAGAAAAGGGGTGGACAAGGGTGGAAGAAGAACCCACAAAGTAGCCAAAGACAGCTACAGGAAAATACATAGTAATGGCCAACAGAAGCACACACACACATGCACACACATGCACATACACACACTCATATATATACACACAAACACACACATGCACATACACTCACATACACACACACTCATATATACACACACACACACACACACTCACATACACACACACACAATAACTCAGGTAAACCAGTTAGATCTGTAAGGCACGTGGCACTATAGCCTAGTGAGATATTTCACTATTTCCCATCAATTCTATGGGATTTACGGAAATTAAAATAGCAATTAAAATTCCATAAGTACCTACCCAGACACGTTGCTGTTGCTTGACAGTTTTGTAATATTTTAAGTCCTTTGCATAATTGAATTAAATAACATGAATGGTACAACTCCAGAGCTAAAGGCTACCATATTCCTGGAAAAGAGAACAGCATTATCAAACATACTTATTCCTTGGGTGAACCAGACAGAAAGGAGTTAAGTCCTTGATTCGAGGCTTAGCATTTTTGAATATATCCCAAGTTCAAGAGACAACCTCCCAAAGTGAGTTATTGTACCCCAAACACACTCGGTGTCCCAATCATCCCACTGGGTGCCAGAGAGGGAAGTACGCACACGGGTTGCTAATCTGTCCAGTGAGAGAAAGCGTGTGGTGTGAGAGTAGCAAGAAGTGGAGGGCTACTTTGAAATGCGTCTCCCGTTATCCCTCTTCGTGACCTTGGGCAAATGATTCCAGCAATTTCGAGCAGGGTGCTGCTTTCGCTGCCTTATAAAAATGACTATTGCAACTATCGATCATAGAAAGGTGCCACGAGGCTTAATTTATTGGTTAATGTTTGCGTTCCACTCCGCAGCTCCTAGATGGAGGGTGCAGAATGCAAAGCGGCCATCGATTACAGAGACGTCTGCCCTCTCAAATAGCGCTCCGCAAAGTGTTCACTGCTTTGGCACAGACGACGTCTCCAAAAAAGGGACGATTTCATCCAGTTCCTTTTCAGCCTATAAATTGTTTCCTGCTCCTCTACGGCCTTCAGGCCCTATGCAGAACACACTTTCCATCTTGTTTGAGGGCGGGGAATTTCTCCTCAGTGCGCAGGGCAGTGACTCAGAGGCTCGCCCTTCCCTCTCCATTCTGCTTCATTCTTTATGCCAAACGGCCATTAGAAATCTGATTTTCTTTTGATGCTTAATTTCATACCTGGGCGTGTTGCACTGAGCCCAGGAGTTTAGGGTTTTAGAGCTTGGCTTGGTTTTAGGAGTCACTAAAGAGTTTCTTGAAAACAAAATTAAAAAAAAAAAGTATATAAGCAGGTATAAGTTTGAGCATGCACTGATGAAACTCAGCCAATCCCTGAAGGTTGTTCTGGAGCCGATCTTGCCACTGTCAATACTGACTATGTTGTTATTAAACTAATGGCAAGACCCCCCGCAACAAAGGAACAGTTCTCCCTACAGAGACTCCACATAGCTGGGTGAGTTTTGACAACTTCTTTTGGAAATGGAACCAGAGAAAGAAAATTCCAAATAAATTTTATTAGCACA